>NC_069504.1:931528860-931818860 GCF_027579735.1 Bombina bombina | reverse complement strand
CTTTTCTGAGCCTGTCAAGTCCTTCTTTTGACCCATTTTGCCAAAGGAAAGGAAGTTGCCTAATAATTATGCACACCTGATATAGGGTGTTGATGTCATTAGACCACACCCCTTCTCATTACAGAGATGCACATCACCTAATATGCTTAATTGGTAGTAGGCTTTCAAGCCTATACAGCTTGGAGTAAGACAACATGCATAAAGAGGATGATGTGGTCAAAATACTCATTTGCCTAATAATTCTGCACACAGTGTATATATATATATATATATATATATATATATATATAAAGCAAGAAATGGAAGGCTTTTCTCCACCAGCAAACTGACTTTAAAAAGCCCTAGGAAGCGCTATTGAGAGAGATGGAATCAAAACAGAAGCAGTTAGGTGTACCTTAAAAACACAAGAGAAATAGCTCTCACTAAAGCCTCCAATTAAACAACCCGAAACCAAGAAAAAAGCGCTAACTGAACTACACAAAAACTCACCCAATGATGTACATAAGTCGCTAAAAAAACCTGCCAATAGATAAGACGTTTCAAGAAGCAGAGATACAAAACAGTCCAAATATATATATGGGATTATTTCAAAGTCCTAATTTTATAGGTGTCCCAATATCATTATTATAAAATAAGAATAGCTATAGTAATAATCTATAAAATATCCAACTAATACAAAATAATTAATGCAACTATATTGTTCTCAGAAATCTAATGGATTTAAAGTGAATGAAGCTAACTTCATGAGGACTTGCGGGTCACAGAATACAAAATTGAGGTGGAAAAACTACATGCCCTTATTTTTATAGCATACTTTTTTTGTACTAAACATACCTAGCAATGGAGTTAAACACATAGATAAAGCCCTACTGGTCCCAGGTGTGTTTAATCTGTTTGTGGTGGAAAAACTGCATGCTCTAATTTGTTAGCGCTTGTTAAATGTTTGCACTACACAGCACACACCCTGCAAATGGGTTAAACACATAGATAAAGCCACACATATCAGAGAGCAGTAAACAACATTTGAGCCAATAGGCTGTATCAGTCCCATTACCCTTTCAAGTAGGATGCTATCTATGTGTTTAACCCCTTTGTGGGGATTACATACATAGGGGTAAATTTATTAAGCAGCAGCCGCAGCTTTTGAGGCTTTGCCAAGCAGGTTTACATGAGTGATTCTGTAGTTACAAATATAAGAAGCAGAAGCTGCTTCTTTTTTCTTCGCTGCCACCTCAGAAGTGGTGAGATCAATCACCCTGATACTTGCTCGTTCAGGGTGATTGACATGCCCTGCTCTCATGCAATTGGTTGCACAAGAGCAGGGGAAGGCATGGTACAAGTAAGCTCTTGTACAATGTTAAATGTTAACTGTTGCTACTCATTGCTGCATTGCAAGTGGTGATTACAGGTGGACAGGTTCTCTACTTGTGAACCTGTCCATCTGCAATCAGGATACATTTTGCTTATAGAGTTCCAGTATGAGTAGAACAAAAATGACATACTCTAACACAGTAATTTTTAACCTTTTTTTGCAGTGGCACACTTTTTTACATTAAAAAATCCTGTGGCACACCACCATCCCAAAATTTGTAAAAAAAATCACACATTGTAGCCTAATACAGCATATATATATATATATATATATATATATATACACATACACACAAACACACACATACTGTATGTATTGTGCTGTTATGCCATGCCTCCTACAAACTACCCCTGCACTGGGAGTAAAAAACAAGCAAAGTTTAAAAAATATGTCACACTGTTGTCAGTCTGCCGTGGCACACCTGAGGATCTCTCACGGCACACTAGTGTGCCACGGCACACTGGTTGAAAAACACTGCTCTAACAAACTAGATCCTTTACAATGTTCTTCTAAGAATTGGGTCAACGGGGTGCCATGCAATTAGTAAGCACATTCTTTATCGATCAGACAAATTGTTTCCCCATTTAGAAACAGTCATGCACTTACAATACTGAGAAAGATCTATCAATCTGCCAGTCATTTCCGTTTCAAGGGAGGACAAGATTTCCCATGCTGAGCCAAGTTAAATTGCAGGCTTCACTCCGAGTTGTGCAATAACTTTAATTCCTTAAGTTACATTTTAACTTTAGTGTCCCAGAAGCTATCGTTAACTTTTCATCTTACAACTACGTTATGCATTTCATTACTGGAAGGCATCTAACTTGCAGATCATCATTTATCTTTATATGCTAGATATATTGTGAACCTGAGAAACTAGATGCCTCAGGTTGCTTTACTGCATGACAGTCAGTTCAGTAATGATTATACATACATCTGCTTTGCAATGACTTGTAAAGTGGCAATAATTCAAAGTCAACAAACTTCAGGCTTCCGTTTTGCTAATTTGCTAAGGCAAACACGCTTTGCCTTATTGCTTTTTTGTTATAAAACATCTACAAAACACTTCACAAGAGAAGGTTAGTCAAAGTCTGTGAAGTTTTATCATTTGCTTTTAATAATAAACCCACTTAAAGGGACAGTCTACACCAGAAATTTTATTGTTTTAAAAGATAGATAATCCCTTTATTACCCATTTCCCAGTTTTGCATAACCAACACAGTTATAATAATATACTTTTAACCTCTGTGATTATCTTGTATCTAAGCCTCTGCAAACTGCCCCTTTTTTCAGTTCTTTTGACAGACTTGCAGTCTAGCCAATCAGTGCCTGCTCCCAGATAACTTCTCGTGCACGAGCACAGTGTTATCTATATGAAATACGTGAACTAACACCCTCTAGTGGTGAAAAACTGTTAAAATGCAATCTGAAAGAGGTGGGCTTCAAGGTCTAAGAAATTAGCATATGAACCTCCTAGGTTAAGCTTTTAACTTAGAATGCCAAGAGAACAAAGCAAAATTGGTGATAAAAGTAAATTGGAAAATTGTTTAAAATTACATGCTCTATCTGAATCATGAAAGTTTATTTTGGCCTAGACTGTCCCTTTAAAGCTAGAGAAGGCTGCAATACATCACTATGCATTGATTTGCTATTGTCCCCGGAAACCAAGGGGTTAAAGAGACATCAAACCCAAAATGCTTCTTGTACAGAAATACAAAAACATAGAGAGGCGCATGTGTGTATCAGTAGTAAATGGTGTGGGATAATTGCAGATAAACCCCTGTGTCAGGGTACTCACATTTCCCAGGAGCACTCAGACAGTGCTATTAGGTGCAGGTAATAGCACTGTCTGAGTGCTCCTGGAAATGTGAGTACCCTGACACAGGGGTTTATCTGCAATTATCCCACACCATTTACTACTGATACACACATGCGCCTCTCTATGTTTTTGTATTTCTGTATTAGATTATCTGTCACCAAGGTGTAAAGAGAGTGCTGCACTTGTTTGGATTCTCAGAGGTATCCTCCAATTGGAAGAGAAGTTTAAAATAACCCTTGGATACTTCAGACATCATATGTGTTGGGACTATGCTGTTTATATTTATGAGGTTTGCATAAATTTAATAAGTGGGTGTTTACCCATTAATTGGAAAGTTTATTTCCTTTTTACAAACGTTTTATCATTTAACCTAATTTTATATACACTCATTACCAACTGAATAATTTGACAATTGTTTATAATTTTATATTTCTATATTGAGTTATTGTATTGATATTCTATTCATTCCTTAAATATATATATTTTTTATGTTTTGATTAGCGCCCTCTATTGGAAGAGATTGTATTGATTTCTTCTGTGCAACCAAAATGCTTCTTTCATGATTAAGAATACCATTTTAACCAACTCTACTGTAACGGTACCAACCGGATACCAAGGGTTAACACCAGGGAACAATGTCCTGCATAGGGAATCAGCAATTCACAACCCAGCCAGTTTTCAGGTTTTAAAACAGAATGACTTTTATTAAGGCTCATATGCCCAGTATTTATGCAGGTCTGACCCCCCCCAGAAGGGGGGTTGAAAGAATGTTGTACATTAGATGAAGGGAACACACCCTTGACATGATACAATAGATTTACCTTGCTTAAGCTGATAACAATTTAAACACAAGATACATTTGGCTTTTCTTATCACCTAAGCATTTGCTCTCTGAGGGTGATTAAACAATGGACTGTGTATTAATAACATTAATGACAGTGCACAATAGTTGAGGCTAAAGCTGAACACAGTTAATTCTTTCAGTGCTGACAGAAGGGTCTGTCACATCTACCTAGCACAATATACAGCCTATAGACAAGCTTTCTTACGTTATAGTCCAGAAGTGGCTAGGTTTGCCACAATGCTCCCCCAGAACCAAGCCGGCATACACAGTCTGATCCCAACGGATCGGCTTGGGGATGTCCGGGGCAACTTTCGGCTCAAGTAAGCTACGGGGTGTTCTCCGCCATCTGCTCCAACTTGGCTCAGTACTGCCCCCACCCCAAACATGGAAGCGTCTCTTCCCAGAGGGACTGGGCTTGGGTAGTCACAGGGTTAACATCAGCGGGATCCATGGGAGCATAGGCAGAAACAAGGGGGGCCAAGTCATTTCCAAGGAGAACATCAGCAGGTAAGTCCTTCTTGACCCCCACATTCACAAGTCTAGCGCCCACTCCCCAATCCAAATGTACCCTGGCAACAGGTAGGCGGAACACAGTGCCCCCTGCTACCCTCACAGCCATAGTGTCTCCAGTGTGCTGTTTCTCAGACACCAAGTTCTCTTGAAGCAAGGTCATGGTAGCACCAGTATCCCGTAGACCACTGACCTCCTTCCCATTCACTTTAACCCGCTGCCGGTTATTCCGGTGGGCAGCTTGCACGGGGTCTGCTTCATGTAGGCTGCCCCAGCATTCTGGCGCCTCTACGTAGCGGGCCGCAGGCTGAGGATTATGTGGGATTCCGCCGGCGGGTCTTCTCCAGGACTGTGCTTGATTTGCTGCGTTTAGGGGACACTCTGGTCTTTTGTGCCCTAGTCGCTTACATCCAAAGCACCGAATAGGTTGTGAGTAGCCCCGCGAATTGAACCGGGCTCTCTGAGGGTAGTTCGTGGCCGGAGGCCGCGTAGTATAGCGGTGCGCCGGGGGCTGGTAACTGGCCGCTGCTGGGGTGACTGGGGGTCTGTACTCCACTCTAGCAGTGGGCAATCGGTATACCGCTCCCCCTGCTCCTCGTACTGCCACGGATCCGCCCGTGTGTACTGTATCCGGCACCAAATGGGGAGCTATCAGGGTTAAAGTAGCTCCCGAATCCCGAAGTCCCTGGACCTCCTTCCATCTTAGTCAGTATTGTAGTAATCCCCCTCTTCCTGAGGTTACTGGCTTGTGTAGTTGCTCTTCTGGGCGATAAGGTTCATTCCGTCGCTTGCCACCAATTGTAACGGTACCAACCGGATACCAAGGGTTAACACCAGGGAACAATGTCCTGCATAGGGAATCAGCAATTCACAACCCAGCCAGTTTTCAGGTTTTAAAACAGAATGACTTTTATTAAGGCTCATATGCCCAGTATTTATGCAGGTCTGACCCCCCCCAGAAGGGGGGTTGAAAGAATGTTGTACATTAGATGAAGGGAACACACCCTTGACATGATACAATAGATTTACCTTGCTTAAGCTGATAACAATTTAAACACAAGATACATTTGGCTTTTCTTATCACCTAAGCATTTGCTCTCTGAGGGTGATTAAACAATGGACTGTGTATTAATAACATTAATGACAGTGCACAATAGTTGAGGCTAAAGCTGAACACAGTTAATTCTTTCAGTGCTGACAGAAGGGTCTGTCACATCTACCTAGCACAATATACAGCCTATAGACAAGCTTTCTTACGTTATAGTCCAGAAGTGGCTAGGTTTGCCACATCTACAATTTATTTATATTATCTAATTTGCTTAATTTTCTTGGTATCCTTTGTGTAAAGGGGCAGTCTAGTCAAACAAACTTTCATGGTTCAGATAGGGCATGTAATTTATAACAACGTTCCAATTTACTTTTATTATAAAATGTGCTTTGTTCTTTTGGTATTCTTTTTTGAAAGCTAAACCTAGGTAGGCTCATATGCTAATTTCTAAGCCCTGAAGGCAGCCTCTTATCTGAATGCATTTGACAGTTTTTCACAGCTAGAGGGTGTTAGTTCATGTGTGCCATATAGAAACATTGTGCTCACGCCCGTGGCGTTACTTATGAGAGGCTTAGATACAAGGTAATCACACAGATACAAAGTATATTAATATAACTTTGTTGGTTATGCAAATCTGGGGAATGGGTAATATAGGGAGTATCTATCTTTTTAAACAATACAAATTCTGGAGTAGACTGTCTTTTTAATAAGCAACAATGCATTACTGGGAGCTAGCTGAATACATTGGTTGTGCCAATAACATGAGGCATATATATGAAGCCTTCAATCGGCAGCTCCTGAGTCTACCTAGATATCCTTTTCAACAAAGTATATTAAGAAAACCAAACAAGATATTATAAGTAAATTGGAACCTTTTTTTAAATCAGATGCTCTATCTGAATCATGAAATTTTTTTTTGGTTTTATGTCCGTTTAATGTATCCTTAAAGGTACATAGTAGACAAAACTAAAAGGTGCATGCATGGATTTCAATTATGAATAGAATAGTTTTTGGAGTATAATAATGTTACTGTTTTAGCAGCATATACACATATATCGCTAATGCCCTGTGCACCCTCATTCAAACACTGTGCCAGCTGAGAGAACTATCCGTGGTGTATATCATATCTGTAATTACATACCACTGTTGATCAGTCACAGTATTTAAAAACTGGTGCATGGGACACACAGAGAATTACTGAAAGGTTTTATTAGAATCATCTTTTGTTAAAATAAAAATAATATAAAAAATGCTTTAATTAAAGATTGAAATGTGCTCATGAGCATGTTAGTTTAAACCACTATGTCCATAAAATATGTTGAGATCTGTGCATATCCTAAAAGGGCTAATTAAGTAAAAATAGTTTGCATAAAAAAATGGTTTAAAAATTGCTGGCAAGTATTTTAAAATAATTTTCAAAAATATTCAAAATTACTTACATAGCTATGCTGTGTGGAGTAGTCTGATCCACCCCCCTCATCAGTATTTAACATCAGAAACACAGGCATTGTATTTCTCAGCTGCTTATTTGCTTTTAGGCATGCTCCAGCAGATAATTAAAGTTTAGGGCTGCATTCTAACAAAAGCAAGGGTAGATATAGATACAGCCATAGAAGGAAATCTGTGGGGGGAGTTAGAGCTGTACAATTCAGAAATTTTTAAAAAAAAAGGGTTAATGGCGAGACACTGCAGTATAAATTTGCAGGTAAAGTAATTTAAGTACATATTATTATATTTTGTCTCTATCCCAACTTGTTTTATGTCCCTTTAAATTTAACATAGTAAATAGCAAAAGTACTCATAAATACATTGTTCAGACTGCCTTGGAGAGTAAATGCATAATTGTGCTCATTTTCTGTTTTTAATCCAAAAGTACTTTGAAGCACATTTCTTGAAATACAGATCAGTTTAATTTCTGAAAACACACTCGCAAGCCTTATATCAACCAAAACTTCAGTTATAGTAAAGATTTGTCAATCTATAGTCAATCTTATTTACGTCAGTGTTGATGTGGAGGTTATTGTGTTAGGGATTAATCTGAATGACACCCAAATGATGAATGAACATTATGACCAGCTCCAAGAAAAAGTCCTATTCAGCTAAAAAAACACTGCACCAATCTCACAGTGCGCCTTGTTTTCCATAGAAACTGACAAATGTATCTATTTGTCAGTCTACTGATTTTCACTAGGACAACAGATTGAATCCATGTAAATTAAAAGGGACACTGTACCCAAAAATTTTCTTTTGTGATTCAGATAGAGCATGCAATTTTAAGCAACTTTCTAATTTACTCCTATTATGAATTTTTCTTTGTTCTCTTGCTATCTTTATATGAAAAAGAAGGCATTTAAGCTTTTTTCTTGGTTCAGCACTCTGCACAGCAGTTTTTGATTGGTGGATGAATTTATCCACCAATCAGCAAGGACAACCTAGGTTGTTCACCAAATATGGGCCGGCATCTAAACTTACATTCTTGCATTTCAAATAAAGATACCAAGAGAATAAAGAAGATTTGATAATAGGAGAAAATTAGAAAGTTGCTTAAAATTGCATGCTCTATCTGAATCATGAAAGAATTTTTTTGGGTACAGTGTCCCTTTAAGCATCCCATAGTTTAAACAAGCTAATACTAATCAGAAATTGGCACTTAATTACTTTTGTAATCAGTTTGCCTCCCAAATCTCTATTCTATTAATAGAGATGTGAATGTTCTGTATTTTACGGAGTACACAACCTAAAATGTGGAGGATGAAAATTACTATTTACATTATTGTTTTGGTAGTATAGTCAAATGGATTGAGAAATTAATCAATCAGCTTGGCATTTGGGGTGGAACATGCTTAAATTTGTACAAGCACTGAGTCAAATTTTGAGTACATGTAATTCTTGACGTGCAAATAAGGATTTATTTTCAATGGGAATTATGTCTTTGGCAGAAAATACAAGCACACGCTATTTTGGCAGTTTGATAAATGTGAACCTATAAGTGAAAAGAGCAAAAGTTTTTTGTTTTATTTTTAAACTATAGTACTATATTATCTTTATAAAAAATCCAAATAACATTATATTGCTCCAAACAAACAAAAAATCTGGCCATTTTTACATTGAAGTTACCAACACACAGCCAATTTTTGTTTTGCACTACCATTTGTTGTGCAATTAAACCAACTATTCATATGTTAGTAAATCTATTAATGTTTACTGTTAGGGTGCCTGCAAAGACAGATTTGATGCTTTACAAAAGGATACTACAAATTATTTGCTGGGTGGTATTTCAACACTCCAGGTTTTTATCTACTCTCATTTCCCTTTTGGATACTACTCCACTAACCATGCCCATTTGCAACATGCAAGATTAACCCTTTTGTTTGCAAGTAAATGTTTCCTGTTCTATATTTGGGAATGCAATGTATCTATTTATCAGACTATATTCAATAAGGAATTATTTACTTGAAGCTTATTTAGCAGATTATTTAGAAGAGCTCCCAACTGTCCTGCATTCATTGGAATTGTTCTAGTTTGGGAGCTCTGTCCACTGTCTATCTTGCCATTCTTAGTTCCCACTAAACATCCTGCTTTTACAAAGTAAAACCAAAACCCACTCAACCACTCCTATGAACCTATTTACTCCACCCCCTTCAAAAACCCTGTCTGTGACATGCATGACCCCTACCAATGACACACTCTGGCCATATACCTTCTGTAGTAAATTTTGTGAAGTACTTTATATGTTTGTTAGTTGTATTTCTGAATCATTTTCAAGAAAAACTAAGTTCAGTGTGGCCTCTCAATTTTCCATATATAACTCTTCAACACCCCAAATTCTTCATTAAATCCAGAAATTTTAACTTGATATCATGCCCAAACTGATGACAGCTTTGACTGAACTTGTAAATGTATTAATTTGAAACATATCTTCATTAGGAAAACATGTCTAACACTGGCACTGAATGTCATTTCTGTAACATATGAACATTCTGTTTATGGGCAAAACTTCTCATCAGTTTGCATTACAAGAATTTAAGAAAAACTTACCAATGAAAAATGTAAAAAAAAAATTGGATACCCTTCGATGTATTTTGAACTTTTATGCTTGATTTGTAGATCTCTTTTTAATGTCTTCAGACAGGATTTTTGTAAACATTGTTAATGCTCATTAAGTTTTAGTTGTTGATAAAAACATCTTCTGTAAGGGTTACTGTGCCTTTAATTCGTTCTTTCTTCTGATTGGGTACTTCCCCTTTAAATAGTTAGAACAACTAAGCATCATTGCTTAGTTATTCTAATCCGTTCCTTTGAACACCTGAGTACCAAGCCTCATTCTCATACCTGCAAGGTGAAACTTTCATCGCTACTCGAGTCAGCTGCACCATTCTCAGCTCTCCTTCCCAGGACAGGATTCCTTCCAGTCATCCTCCATCTAACAACTATAAGTATACTGACCTGGCAAGCTTTAACTAACTTTATTATTTCTTCAGCAAGTGTTTACCCGTTTTTTTCGTTATTATTATTCTTTTCTGCAATTGAACTACAGCTCCCAGAATTCCACCAGACTGAAACCGGAACTTCCTGTTTACACTACTCAGCATCTCAGCTCAGCACTAAACCGCATTGCTGACAGGCAAAAGGGAGAACTCTCTATGGGATAAGGTAGTAAATGTGACTAATCTCTGGAAGTACCATACTTAGCTGGGGAATAACATTCATATTCTTATTTTGCTATTTCGTAGTTTTAATAATCTTGTCTCTGCCTTCTAATTATAACAATTGTGGTTATCGAAGTTACCTCTGCAATATTGAACTCCTCAAAAGTTATCAATACTGAATTTCCTCTTGCCTCTCAATTCTGATGATTAGACCTTTTTCCTGCTACATAATAATTTTGCTGCATATTCTTATTTAACTCTTTATTAAACCATATTAAGTTTGGTTTTATTTCACAATCATTCTAGATAAATTCACTGCTGGATCAGATTGCCTTACAGTTATTGGGTATTCATTACCAGCAGTGAGACATACATATTATAATTCATCCTTAACTTGCTTTCGTTATATATTGCCTTACATAATATTACAAACAGTATCTGTAATTGTGTTCCTTTATTGGATAAACCTTACATAATAACTAAGCCTAAAAAATGGAATTGGAACCAACAGATATTCCACAAATTGTGTATAACTTGTCTCAGAAAGTTGATCAACTTGCACAAGCAGTCCATGATGTGCAACTTGAGAATCAATCACTAAGGGCTATTATAAGAGATTCATTAAGCCTTAGACCCACACCTCAAGAGCATAACCCAGAACCCCAAGTTATGTTACCTGAACCTTTTTCTGGTAACCGTAAATTCTATAGACAGTTTAAAAATTCCTGTCAACTTTTGTTTCAACTAAAACCCAGAACATACCCAACTGAGAGGGTCAAGGTTCTGAGTATCATATCATTTATGAAAGGTGAACCCCGCTCATGGGCGGATAACCTGTGTGAGACAGAAGATCCACTACTGGGGTCACTAGAGGAATTCTTTGATGCACTTGATAACCTATATTAGGACAAAGATGTGCAATTAACTGCAGAATCCTCTATGAGGAATCTTAAACAGGGTAAAAGGCCAGTCGAGGACTATGTCGCTGACTTTAAGTTATACGCTTCTGACTCCCAATGGAGCCAAGTTGCACTGCGCAACCAATTCAGACTGGGTCTTGCTGATAGTCTCAAAGATGAGCTTGCCAGAGTCGAATTGCCTAAGACTCTTGAAGCATTAATGAGAACGGCCACACTGTTAGATCGCAGACTACGTGAAAGACGTGCTGAATGATTTAATTCAGATGTTCGTCCTAAAATGTTTTCAGGACAAAGCTCACGAGATATACCTACAACCTCAAAAGTGGCTGAACAACCTATGGAGATAGGTATAGCCCGAGGACCGCTCACACCGGAAGAAAGACTTAGACGTAGGATAAAATCCTTATGCATGTACTGTGCAAACCCTTAACATACCGTTCAAGACTGCCCTGTCCTTCAAAAGAACAAACGCAGTAAGTCTGTTTCTACTACTTCTACAATTCTGAATGTACTTAACTCAGCCTATTTCACTCTGTCACTCTCTCTACAGTGGGATCAAAGACATCTGACGATTGATGGGATTATAGATTCAGGAGCCTATGGCAACTTTATAGATTTACAAATTGTTAAATCCAATAAAATCCCCCTTATTCACAAAACAAAACCTATCTTTGTCCGTGTGATTGATGGTTCACCCATAACTACAGGTCCTGTTACTCATCAAACTATACCTATTCACATGACCTCATTAGGTCATAGTGAACTCATTTCATTTGATGTTTTACCCTCTCCTAACTATCCTGTAGTATTAGGTATTAAATGGTTACAAACACATAATCCAGTAATACAATGGTCACCTGCACATATTAAGTTTAACTCACATTTCTGTAGCAATCATTGTTTAAATATTCAAAATTGTCTAAAAAGTGATTCAACGGATTCTCCGATTCCGCTGGAGTATTCAACATTCCAGGATGTTTTCAGCAAGACAGAAGCTGAAAACCTACCACCCCACAGACAGTATGACTGTCCCATCGATCTACAACCCGGAGCATCCATTCCATTTGGTCACCTTTATCCTCTCAGTCAGCCGGAACTTGAACATCTTAAGGCTTACCTTGAAGAAAACCTCAGGAAAGGGTTTATCAGACCATCAACTTCACCAGCAGGAGCTGGCATTTTCTTTGTGCGTAATAAAGATTCCACTATCAGACCCATTATCGACTATCGACAACTAAACAAAGTAACAATCAAAAATCGTTATCCCCTACCACTCATACCAGAGCTCATTGAGCGCCTGTCAGAAGCCACCATATACACCAAATTGGATTTGAGAGGAGCCTACAACCTCATCAGGATTAAAGAAGGACATGAGTGGCTAACGGCATTCAGGACCCGATACGGCTTATACGAATACCTCGTTATGCCGTTCGGGTTATGTAATGCCACTGCCACCTTTCAGCACTTTATTAATGACATTTTCCACGATCTTCTGGATACTAGTGTTGTTATATACCTGGATGACATTTTAATCTATTCAAAGAATTATACTGACCACGTAGAACATGTGACAGAAGTACTCCGACGTTTAAGATTACATAAACTATATGCGAAACCCGAAAAATGTCTTTTCCATACTGACAAAGTAACTTTTCTGGGTTACAATTTATCCCCAACTGGCATAGAAATGCAACAAGAAAAGGTCGAGGCTGTGTCAAATTGGGAGATACCTAAGACAAGGAAGGACCTACAGAGGTTCTTAGGGTTCTCAAACTATTACAGAAAATTTATTAGAGATTTCTCTAAAGTTGCAAAACCACTGACAAAATTAACCAGTATATCTATTCCATTTCAATGGACTCCAGAAGCTGAGGTAGCTTTTACAACTTTGAAAAATCTTTTTACTACTGCACCCATTCTGACATTTCCAAATCCTTCTTTCTATTATATCTTAGAAGTCGATTCCTCAGACTTCGCAATTGGGGCTGTGTTATCTCAACAAATGGATCTAAATAGTCCAATTCACCCCATCTCTTATTATTCCAAAGTTATGACTCCAGCAGAGAGGAATTATCCTATCGGAGACAAAGAACTTCTCGCTATAAAACAGGCTCTTGAATACTGGAGACATCTACTGGAAGGTACAAAACATCCTATCAAAATTTATACCGACCATAAAAATCTCCAATATTTACAGTCAAACAAAACTTTATCTGCAAGACAAGTTCGATGGAGCCTCTATTTTTCTAGATTCTCTTTCAACATTATTTACAGACCAGCAAATAAGAACGGTAAAGCAGATGCTCTCTCTAGGTTACCTCAAAAACCTGATCCCCAAGACCATCCTACTGAGATCATACCCAAACATCATTTCATTGGTCTCACTAACACCTTTATATCAGATCTAAAAAGGCATACCAGTCAAGAAACCGATCAAGATCATTCTACTTATCTAAACAAATCCGGAATTTATTATCACAAAGGTAAGATCTATGTATCCGTTTCATTAAGACAAACACTTCTACAAAACCACCACGATACTCCCCTCTCTGGACATCCAGGAATTCAACGCACCCTTGACTTACTTAAGAGGTCATTTTGGTGGCCAAAGATGAGAGAGAGTGTTCAACAACACATTCAAACTTGCATCATATGCAACACGTCCAAACCGGAGAGAAAACCTCCCTATGGATTACTCATGTCCCTTCCTATACCCACCAAACCATGGCAACATCTTTCAATGGACTTCATCGTTGATTTACCTCCATCAAAAAATCAAACTACAATTTTTGTGGTGGTTGACATTTTCACGAAAATGGCTCATTTCCTACCTTATCACAAATTGCCAACCTCGGCAGAAACATCACAGCTGTTTTTAGACAACATCGTAAAATTACACGGAATTCCTTCCATCCTCACAACAGATAGAGGCACGCAGTTTACCTCTAGGTTCTGGTCGAAATTATGTGATCTCACTCAAATAGATCATAGATTCTCTACATCATTCCATCCACAAACCAATGGTCAGGCAGAATGTGTGAATCAGTGGTTGGAACAATACATAAGATGTTTTTGTTCTTTCCATCAAAACAACTGGATTGACTTCATATCCACTGCTGAGTTCGCATATAATAATTCTGTAAATTCCTCAACAAAACTTACACCTTTTTTTGCTAATTATGGATACCATCCGACCTTTCTTCTGGATTCAAATGACGATTTAAATTTTCCTTTGGTGGATGAGTTACACAATTCACTCGTTGATAATTTCAACTTCATTCGTCAAAATATTGAGAACTCACAAGCTACACAAAAGAAGTTCTATGATTTACGCAGAAGACCCCCACCAAATTATTCTATTGGAGAAAAGGTTTGGTTGTCCACGAAAAACTTAAAATTACAACTACCCAGTAAAAAGTTGGCAAGTCTTTTCATCGGACCCTATCGCATAAAAGGAATAGTAAATCAGAACGCTGTCACTCTTGAACTTCCTAATACTCTCCGCATTCACCCAACAATACATGTGTCACTTTTGAAGCCTTACAAGGAGCAGAGAGTATCCAACATTCTACAACCTCCTCCTCCAATTCTCCTTGATCCGGATGAATTCGAAGTCCAGTCCATTCTGGACTCTAGGCTACGCCAGGGTACCCTACAATATCTTATTCACTGGAAGAATTTCTCTTCTGATGAGGATTCTTGGGAACCTGCATCCAGTCTCAATGCTCCCAGGTTAATTTCCTCATTTCATCGCCGTCACCCCGACAGACCTCGTCCTACCGCTGTGGAACAGCGTCCTTGAGCAGGGGGTCCTGTAAGGGTTACTGTGCCTTTAATTCGTTCTTTCTTCTGATTGGGTACTTCCCCTTTAAATAGTTAGAACAACTAAGCATCATTGCTTAGTTATTCTAATCCGTTCCTTTGAACACCTGAGTACCAAGCCTCATTCTCATACCTGCAAGGTGAAACTTTCATCGTTACTCGAGTCAGCTGCACCATTCTCAGCTCTCCTTCCCAGGACAGGATTCCTTCCAGTCATCCTCCATCTAACAACTATAAGTATACTGACCTGGCAAGCTTTAACTAACTTTATTATTTCTTCAGCAAGTGTTTACCCGTTTTTTTCGTTATTATTATTCTTTTCTGCAATTGAACTACAGCTCCCAGAATTCCACCAGACTGAAACCGGAACTTCCTGTTTACACTACTCAGCATCTCAGCTCAGCACTAAACCGCATTGCTGACAGGCAAAAGGGAGAACTCTCTATGGGATAAGGTAGTAAATGTGACTAATCTCTGGAAGTACCATACTTAGCTGGGGAATAACATTCATATTCTTATTTTGCTATTTCGTAGTTTTAATAATCTTGTCTCTGCCTTCTAATTATAACAATTGTGGTTATCGAAGTTACCTCTGCAATATTGAACTCCTCAAAAGTTATCAATACTGAATTTCCTCTTGCCTCTCAATTCTGATGATTAGACCTTTTTCCTGCTACATAATAATTTTGCTGCATATTCTTATTTAACTCTTTATTAAACCATATTAAGTTTGGTTTTATTTCACAATCATTCTAGATAAATTCACTGCTGGATCAGATTGCCTTACAGTTATTGGGTATTCATTACCAGCAGTGAGACATACATATTATAATTCATCCTTAACTTGCTTTCGTTATATATTGCCTTACATAATATTACAAACAGTATCTGTAATTGTGTTCCTTTATTGGATAAACCTTACATCTTCACACATATAAGCTTGCTCTGAATTATTGTAAAAGGCTTTAATAGAACTTTAAAACAAAAAAAGTATATCAGAAATAAAATATAAAAATCAGAATTGACTTAACTCCAATTTTACATAAATATATTGTTTTAATTGGGAATTAGAAAAGCAGAAATATCAAAATATATTATACTCTAGAGGTAAAATGGGTCATGAAATTCTTACTAGGCATGTTTTATTGCTTAAAATAACTGATATGCTTCATAAAGACAGACAGTAAGAAAAGTACCAGGTAGCTTGATACAATTAAGTTACACTGTCAGGGATTTTTAACAAAAGTATATTTATTTGTAGAAAGAATGGAGGCAGCATGCCAACTTTCTGGAGTGTGAAGCTGTATTTGCTTAACGGAGCAACATTTTGGGGCTCTTGTAGGGCTGGACTGGGTATAAAAAGCAGCCCTGGAAAAATATGAAGAACAGCCCTATTTTCCGTTGAGTCAGTAGAATGCATATGCCCCAATTTTCTCAAAGGGGATTACTAGGACACTCCTTCCCCAATATTTTTCAGAATTAAATTATATTACTTTGTATTAAATAAAAAGGTCAGATTGATGTTATATAGCAACCCTACAACCAAATTGCAACCATTAATCACCTCTTTAAATTGTAGCTTTCCAGCCCCAGCTGCTGCAGCCCACCGGGACTTCTCCTGGTATCCTGGTAGGCCAATCTGGCCCTGGGTTCTTGCCTTTTTTTCAAGCTAACAAGATTAAAAACCATGTAACACATATAAACATGCACCAATAAAACTTTGACCAATCCCCAAACAGCAAGTGGGAGAGACTAAATACATCATAATGGTTTACATCCATATTGAGTCTCAAACCTCCCACACATATTACTCACAGGGAAAAGTAACCCAAAATTAAAAACATCAATTGCACAAAATCCCTGAAAAAAATCTCAATAAATTAGCAAGGAATATTGAGTCATAGATTATACAAATGGATTTAAGTCAAATTCCCAATTTAATCCCTTAGGATTTAGTATATCTAGACTCCAGACCCATTTGGCCTCCTTTTACAGGAGTATTTTGTGTCCATTTTCACTCTAGGTTTCCAATATGCCGTATCTATAAATAACCATAAATCATAGTTGGTTAGCTTGGTGCATCTGTTGGAAATATGCGGGTAATTGCAAATGTGACATTTTTAGATTCCTGATGGTAGATTTATGTTGCCCTATCCTATCTTTTACCTTCTGGGTAGTTCCCCCTACATATAGGAACCAACAGTATATTTATTGTAATCTGATAGTGCTTTTCATACTAAGAGAAATGTGTGTGTGTGTGTGTGTGTGTGTGTGTTTTATACAGCTAAAGTGTAAGAGTATTCAAATGGGTGGTGCTCTCAGTCTTAATAAAATTTAAGAAACAAGTGTTAATTAAAAAATAATAAATGGTGCTAGCCTCCATAAAAATATATATGCTTTAAGCACAAAAGGAAGAAAATTGTGTTAATAAAATAAACAGAGTACGGAGATTTTATCAAGAAAATATGTTTTTATTTAGTGATAAAGTGCAGAAAATTCAAAATATGAATTACATAAAACTTTTACAAGTTTATCACTGTACTGTATCCCAATACCACTAGACCTGTTAGTGGAACAGATGTTAACTATCAAAAGGCTAATATGGCTGTGGCAGGACCCAGACTGATTGTCCTACTTGCCAATCACTATGAACAATGCTAGTTCTCCTTCCCAAATAAAAATTATATTTATTTTCTCCATTATATTACTGCATTGCTTGTTTACCTTTAGTTTAGGTGAAATAATGACTCCCAGGAAGTGGAATACAAGTAACTGTTATTATTCCTATAGGCCAAGGGAATTATTTTGAATTATTTTCGATTATACCAAAGATGCTTAAGACTTTTAATTTACCCATCTTTAATAAATTCCTATTTTGTACCTACTGTTGTGAAGTGTTAATACGGTATCTAAGAGCTATAGAAATAAGGATCATCAAGGAACTAGCATTGTTTTATACATTTACAAAATAGTATATACAGATAGTAACAATGTAGCAAGGCTTTTGCCAGCAATTTGTTCTTCACGTACTTATGCAGGCCACAACTGAGAAGCCTGCTGCACTATAATAGGTCTAATAGCCAGGTAGGCATCTAGATAAGGCAATGACAGTAATTGGACACATATCAAAAGAAGGGAAGAGCATTTCATTCAGCTCATATAGACTCTTGCACATATGCCTATTATTTGAACTTTTCCTATCAAGCGCAACGAAAAATGCTGAAAGCCCCTGCTCTCTGTGATGAGCAATATGTGAAGGTGTCACCGACACACGTCAACCTAAGATCACGCTAAGTACATCTTTGGTTATAGAAAAACTACCTTTGTGAGCTTTTATGCCAAGGAATTGTGCATTAGGTGAAAAGAAACTCACCCTGAGCAAATACTGTGACATTTCTTGTAAACAAGCAGTCATTTTTTTTTCATTATTAACAGGTCTCTTGGCCAGACTCTGTATTGCTTAAAGCCTTCATCTTATGTTTTATGTTCAGCTTTGTATTGTTGCAAGATCAATCAAATTAATTCTACTGGTTTTTTTATATGCAAGCTGGCATTTCTAAAAATAAAGAATGTAACTTTTCTTCTTGTAAAATATTGATGTCTGATATCACTGTTATTATAAACAAAATGTCCTAATAAAAAAAAAATCTCAAAACAAAATAAATGATTTTTCAGAGTACTTAGAGATCATTAAACACTAAATAAATGCTAGATATAATGATATATTCAAAGCAAAGATTAGCCGGAGGTTATTATACATTTGTATTTTTCCAACTTATATTAGTTGTTTAAATATTAAAGAAGTTTCAGTCTTTATAAAGTAATGGCTGATGTCAGATTTTCCTTGGTTAAAACGTCTAAAGAATTCACTGCCCCTTTAACAAAACACAATATTTTTAAGTTCATTGCGTGTTGTTTTACAGTCCAGGAGACTTGGATATCTGCAATGTTAAAGGGACAGTAAACACATTGAGATTGTTATGTAAAATGTTTAGTTAAGTATAATGAAACAACTTTGAAATATATTTTCATTATTTATTTTTCCCCTTTTCATCTAATTTTTCTTTGAAAATTGAGCATTTTCTGATTCTCGGAACTTGAAATGTACCCTGCTGACTTCTCAAAGCTAATCCTACTATGTATCTGTCCCTAATTGGCTTTATCAGATAACAACTGCAAACCAATTCATTTTATACTAACTTTATGAAAGCAACCAACCTGATTGTCTGTGGACTAAAGTCCAGATTGGCTCTTTCAAATAAGGCAAATGTTGGATGGAGTTTGGCTACTGAAAAATAAGTGCAGTAAAAAAGATGTTAATTTGTTTTAAAAACATTAAAGGACCACTCAATGCAGTAGAATTACATAATCAACAAGTACATAATAAAAAGACAATACAATAACACCTACTCTGAATTTTAAAATAAGCGGTAGATTTTTTTCTGATCAATTTATTTTCACTATCATTTTCCGGCCCCCTGTACCATGTGACAGACATCAGCCAATCACAGACTAGTATACGTATACCCTGTGAGGCTGTGCACATGCTCAGTAGGAGCTTGTTACACATAATTAATTTGTTTTAAAAAGTTTAGACTTGGCTGAAATGTTATTCTATAGCAACACAACAGAAATGTCTTGTAATGATAAAGTGTTTACTGTCCCTTTAATTATTGAGTCATTGCTAAATATACAGATAAATATTATGTAAATAGCTTATATTGTATCAGCATGGGACAGTCAAGTATAAATTAAACTTTCATTATTCAGATAGGACTTTTAATTTTAATCAAATTTCCAATTTACTTTTATCATCAAATTTGCTTTTTTCTCTTGGTATTCTTAGTTTAAACTAAACATAGGTAGGCTCATATGCTAATTTCTAAGCCTTTGAGGGCTGTCTCTTATCACTTGCTTTTTAAATCTCTTTTCAACACAAAGAGACAGAAAGTACACGTGGGCCATATAGATAACACTGTGTTTAGTCACAGAAAGTTATTTAAAGGGACAGTCTACACCAGAATTTTTATTGTTTTAAAAGATAGATAATCCCTTTATTACCCATTTCCCAGTTTTGCATAACTAACACAGTTATATTAATATACTTTTAACCTCTGTAATTATCTTGTATCTAAGCCTCTGCAAACTGCCCCTTTTTCAGTTCTTTTGACAGACTTGCAGTCTAGCCAATCAGTGCCTGCTCCCAGATAACTTCTCGTGCACGGGCACAGTGTTATCTATATTAAATACGTGAACTAACACCCTCTAGTGGTGAAAAACTGTTAAAATGCAATCTGAAAGAGGTGGGCTTCAAGGTCTAAGAAATTAGCATATGAACCTCCTAGGTTAAGCTTTCAACTAAGAATACCAAGAGAACAAAGCAAAATTGGTGATATAAGTAAATTGGAAAATTGTTTAAAATTACATGCTCTATCTGAATCATGAAAGTTTATTTTGGCCTAGACTGTCCCTTTAAGATCTAGCACAATACAATGCTAAATTTAAGAAAATAGATAATAAACAGTCACAGTCATGTGATCAGGGGGCTGGAAGAAGGTTCCTAGATACAAGGTAATCACAAAGGTAAAAAGTACATTAATATAACTGTGTTGGTTATGCAAAACTGGGGAATGAGTAATAAAGGGATTATCTATCTTTTAAAACAATAACAATTCTATGGTTGACTGTCCCTTTAACTGAAGGTCAAGTCATAGCTGATTTGAGGGAGTGTACAGGCTGTTTTTTTCACAAGGTATTGAGAAGAAGAAAATAAGGTAGGCTGCTTGATAGACTTAGAATTTGATAAATTATTAAAACTTAAAGGGACACTGAACCCAAATTTTTTCTTTTGTAATTCAGAAAGAGCATGCAATTTTAAGCAACTTTCTAATTTACTTCCATTATCAATTTTTCTTCGTTCTCTTGCTATCATTATTTGAAAATGAAGGCATCTAAGCTTTTTTTTGGTTTCAGTACTGTGGACAGCACTTTTTTATTGGTGAATGAATTTATCCACCAATCAGCAAGGACAACCCAGGTTGTTCACCAAAAATGGGCCGGCATCTAAACTTACATTCTTGCATTTCAAATAAAGATACCAAGAGAATGAAGAAAATTTGATAATAGGAGTAAATTAGAAAATTGCTTAAAATTTCATGCTCAATCTGAATCACGGAAGAAATTTTTTGGGTACAGTGTTTCTTTAAGCCCTGATACTCTACAGTGTCAATAGCCTTCCTTTCAAGGGCAATTCTAGAACCGATTTATTTTTTTATTTTTTGGGAGAGTGAAAAAATATGCTGCAACATATAGAGAACATAGATGCACATATAGAGAACTGGGGCTAGGAGACTCGGTACTGAGTCAGGGATGTCTGTGTGCTGAATCTTATATAGGTTTAATGTGGGTGGATTAAAAAAACACCAAAGTTTGAATCATATTATTCATATACAGTGCTGGTGGGTAGCAGAAACCCAGAAGCAATGTGCTCACTACAATTGAAAACAATTGAAAGTGCTCTGCTCACTATTTTGTTTCTTAGTCTGGGTGGAGACAGATTTGTGGTTGTTCTGTAGGTGGAGTTGGCAGTCAGGACCATTATAAGACAGAAAGAGAGAGCAATTGGGAAGAGTAATTTTCATTCTCCCCCCACAGCCCAGCCAATTCCTTGACAGCATAAAAGATAGAGTGCTTTCTTTACTGCTCACCTCTAATGAGCATAGATATTTTAATTGGTCTCACAATAATATTAACACATTTTCTAATAAAATCACATATTAGGATAAGTAGGGGAGTTGTCTTCCAATAAACTATGGTATGATGATGAACATTCAAAATAAAGGCAGACCTCCTTTATTTATAAAGCACCACCCGTTAAAAATAAGCTGATACTTTAAAAAAAAGTAAGGATTAAATGAGTTTGTATTTTATCTTTACTTGGTTGAGCAGTCTCAATAATATTTAACAGTAGTGATGTCGCGAACCTAAAATTTTGCGTCCGCAACTGTTCGCGAACGGGCGAACCGGACGAACTGCCATAGACTTCAATAGACAGGCGAATTTTAAAACCCACAGGGACTCTTTCTGGCCACAATAGTGATGGAAAAGTTGTTTCAAGGGGACTAACACCTGGAATGTGGCATGCCAGAGGGGGATCCATGGCAAAACTCCCATGGAAAATTACATAGTTGATGCAGAGTCTGGTTTTAAGCCATAAAGGGCATAAATCACCTAACATTCCTAAATTGTTTGGAATAACGTGCTTTAAAACATCAGGTATGATGTTGTATCGATCAGGTAGTGTAAGGGTTATGGCCGCTTCACAGTGACAGACCAAACTCCCTGTTTAAAGGGACAGTCTACACCAGAATTTCTATTGTTTTAAAAGATAGATAATCCCTTTATTACCCATTTCCCAGTTTTGCATAACTAACACATTTATAATAATATACTTTTAACCTCTGTGATTATCTTGTATCTAAGCCTCTGCAAACTGCCCCTTTTTCAGTTCTTTTGACAGACTTGCAGTCTAGCCAATCAGTGCCTGCTCCCAGATAACTTCTCGTGCACGAGCATAGTGTTATCTATATGAAATACGTGAACTAATACCCTCTAGTGGTGAAAAACTGTTAAAATGCAATCTGAAAGAGGTGGGCTTCAAGGTCTAAGAAATTAGCATATGAACCTCCTAGGATAAGCTTTCAACTAAGAATACCAAGAGAACAAAGCAAAATTGGTGATATAAGTAAATTGGAAAATTGTTTAAAATGACATGCTCTATCTGAATCATGAAAGTTTATTTTGGCCTAGACTGTCCTTTTAACGCACCGCAAACAACCGCAAACAGTCCATTTGCACAACCCCAAACTCCCCATTTGCACAAGGTTGGATACCAAGCTAGCCATGTCCCGTTCCTTGTCCTCACTGATGTCATTGAAGGTCTCTTCCTCTACCCAGCCATGTACAACACCAAGGGTCCCCGAAAGGTGACAACAAGCCCCCTGGGACGCCTGCTGTGTTTGGTCTTCCACCTCCTCAAAGCCACCTTCTTCCTCTGACTCTTCTTCTTCAGACTCCTCTCTCTGCGTTGCCTCTCTCTCCGTTATTATAAGGTGTGGTAAGTAGTACTATTCCTATCAGTTTAATCCCTGTTACCTCCCCTATCAGGGGACGTGTATATGGCATGGATTTTAGGAACCGGGAGATGGAAAAAGATGCTTGGTCGGTCCTCCTACTTCAAATTTGGGGCACTGCGCATGCAATCTAATGTGCCACCAGATAGGAGTGGTGTGTTAAGTAGTACTATTCTGATCAGTTTAATCCCTGTTACGTCCCCTATCAGGGGACGTGTTTATGGCATGGATTTTAGGAACCGGGAGATGGAAAAGATGCTTGGTCGGTCCTCCTACTTCAAATTTGGGGCACTGCGCGTGCAATCTAATGTGCCACCAGATAGGAGTGGTGTGTTAAGTAGTACTATTCCTATCAGTTTAATCCCTGTTACGTGCCTTTTTTTTGGTTTGTTTTTTGAAGCCACAGTGCAGCACCAGAGGCCAGAAAAATTTGGCATGTACACATGCCTGAAAAATTAGGTATTGTTGCAGCCGCTGCTGTAGCAGCAGCCAGAAAAATTGATGTTTGTTTCCCAGGCAGAAAGTGCCCTAAAACATTGCAGCTTGAACCCTAGTTGGTGGCGGATAAGTCACGCAAGTCATCCAGCATTCGAAGATAAAATACAGCAGCGTGTGAACCATTTTTAGCCCAAGGCAGCTCATCTCATCAGGCCTTTTTTACTCGAATGTATCGCCCAATGTCAGTCCCTTCGGGATCCATCCCTCATTCATCTTAATAAAGGTGAGGTAATCTAGACTTTTTTGACCTAGGCGACTTCTCTTCTCAGTGACAATATCTCCTGCTGCACTGAAGGTCCTTTCTGACAGGACACTTGAAGCGGGGCAGGCCAGAAGTTCTATCACAAATTGGGATAGCTCAGGCCACAGGTGAAGCCTGCACACCCAGTAGTCAAGGGGTTCATCGCTCCTCAGAGTGTCGAGATCTGCAGTTAAGGCGAGGTAGTCTGCTACCTGTCGGTCGAGTCGTTCTCTGAGGGTGGACCCCAAAGGGCTGTGGCGATGCATAGGACTTAAAAAGCTCTGCATGTCCTCCATCAACAACACGTCTGTAAAGCATCCTGTCCTTGCCGGCGTGGTCGTGGGAGTCGGAGGATTACTTTCACCTCTTCCCCTGTTAGATTCCCGTTGTGCTGTAACATCACCCTTATACGGACAGGGCGGACAGGAGTGCTGTTCCAGTGTGACTCTCTGCTTTCAGGCAAGTCAACCCCAAGATGGCGTGACATTGCCGTATCCGGGATGTGGAATAGTACCTGAGGAGCTGGGGGCGGTGCGTTGATGTGGAGCAAGACGCAGCAGCAGAAGAGGACTCAGCTGAGGAGGTTATGGAAGAGGATGGAGTAGGAGGAGTAGAGGAGGTGGCAACAGGCCTGCCTGCAAGTCGTGGCGGTGTCACCAACTCCTCTGCAGAGCCACGCATTCCATGCTTGGCAGCCGTCAGCAGGTTTACCCAATGCGCAGTGTAGGTGATATACCTGCCCTAACCATGCTTTGCAGACCAGGTATCAGTGGTCAGATGGACCCTTGCCCCAACACTGTGTGCCAGACATGCCATTACTTCCTTTCGCACAATCGAGTACAGGTTGGGGATTGCCTTTTGTACAAAGAAATTTCAGCCGGGTACCTTCCACTGCGGTGTCCCAATAGCTACAAATTTTTTGAACGCCTCAGACTCCACCAGCTTGTATGGTAAAAGCTGGCAGGCTAAGAGTTCAGACAAGCCAGCTGTCAGACGCCGGGCAAGGGATTGACTTTGTGACGTTGGCTTCTTACGCTCAAACATGTCCTTGACAGACACCTGACTGTGGGCTGATGAGCAGGAACTGCTCAAGGCGAGAGACGGAGTGGCAGATGTTTGAGAGGGGGCAAGGAGGACAGCAGTGGTTGACGTGGCTGAAGATGCTGGACCAGGAGGAGGATTGCGGCTTTGAGTTTGTGTGCTGCTTCTACTCATGTGTTGATCCCATAGGCGTTTGTGATGTGCGATCATGTGCCTTCGCAAAGCAGTTGTACCTAGGTGGGTGTTGGACTTCCCACGACTCAGTTTCTTTTGGCACAGGTTGCAAATGGCATCGCTGTTATGACGGCATTCTGGTGGTGGCAACAGCATGCGTTGATTGGCGTGCTGTCTGGCTGACCCCGGGTGCCGATGCGTGCTGTCTGACTGTGCCACTAGCTCCTTGCGACGACCTCCCCCTGCTTCAAACTTGTCTCCTACTCTCTGTCTCCCCATCTGAACTTTCCCCCTGTTCTTCTTCTCTTCTAGCGGGCACCCACGTGACATCCACGGATGCATCGTCATCATCAACCACTTCACTTGTATCTGACAAATCAACAAAGGAAGCAGCAGTGGGTACAACATCATCATCATCACACCGTACGTCCATGTCTGTAATGCTGCCTGACTGAGGCATATCACTGTTATCTACATCCTCTGTCAATGATGGTTGCGCATCACTCATTTCTTCCAACTGATGTGTAAATAACTCCTCTGACAGATCAAGTGAAGCGGCTGTGTTGCTAGTGTTGGTGGTGGCGGCAGGCGGGCGAGTGGTAACTTGAGAGGTGCTCGAAGATAAGCTGGAGGAGGATGGTGCGTCAAGGTTCGGAGCGGAAGCTATAGAAGATTACACTACTATTAAACAAGATATGAGTGGTGGCACAGGGCAAGTGGGCACAGTATACGCTGTGAGCCTGACACAAAAAAGCAGACTGATGTTTCACAGTCCAATTTTTTTTTTTTTTAAATTTACACTTACACTACTATTAAACAAGATATGAGTGGTGGCATTGGGCAAGTGGGCACAGTATACGATGTGAGCCTGACACAAAAAAGCAGACTGATGTTTCACAGTCAAAAAAGTTATTTTTTTTTTTAAATGTACACTTACACTACTATTAAACAAGATATGAGTGGTGGCACTGGGCAAGTGGGCACAGTATACGCTGTGAGCCTGGCACACACGCTGGCAGGCAGGCAGGCAACTGCAACTAGATTACACAAGCAGACTGATGTTTCACAGTCAAAAAAGATTTTTTTTTTTTTAAATTTACACTACTGTTACACCAGATATGAGTGGTGGCACTGGGCAAGTGGGCACAGTATACGCTGTGAGCCTGGCACACACGCTGGCAGGCAGGCAACTGCAATTAGATTACACTAGCAGACTGATGTTTCACAGTCCAAAAAGTTTTTTTTTTTTTAATTTACACTACTGTTACACCAGATATGAGTGGTGGCATTGGGCAAGTGGGCCTGGCACACACGCTGGCAGGCAGGCAACTGCAATTAGATTACACAAGCAGACTGATATTTCACAGTCAAAAAAAGTTTTTTTTTTAAATTTACACTACTGTTACACCAGATATGAGTGGTGGCACTGGGCAAGTGGGCCTGGCACACACGCTGGCAGGCAGGCAACTGCAATTAGATTACACAAGCAGACTGATGTTTCACAGTCAATTTTTTTTTTTTTTTTAATTTACACTACTGTTACACCAGATATGAGTGGTGGCACTGGGCAAGTGGGCACAGTATACGCTGTAAACCTGGCACACATGCTGGCAGGCAGGCAACTGCAATTAGATTACACTAGCAGACTGATGTTTCACAGTCAAAAAAGTTTTTTTTTTTTAAATTTACACTACTGTTACACCAGATATGAGTGGTGGCACTGGGCAAGTGGGCCTGGCACACACGCTGGCAGACAGGCAACTGCAATTAGATTACACAAGCAGAATGATGTTTCACAGTCAAAAAAGTTTTTTTTTTTTAAATTTACCCTACTGTTACACCAGATATGAGTGGTGGCACTGGGCAAGTGGGCACAGTATACGCTGTGAGCCTGGCACACACGCTGGCAGGCAGGCAGCTGCAATTAGATTACACAAGCAGACTGATGTTTCACAGTCAAAAAAGTTTTTTTTTTTAATTTACACTACTGTTACACCATATATGAGTGGTGGCACTGGGCAAATGGGCACAGTATACGCTGTGAGCCTGGCACACATGCTGGCAGGCAGGCAACTGCAATTAGATTACACAAGCAGACTGATGTTTCACAGTCAAAAAAGTTTAGTTTTTTTAAATTTACACTACTGTTACACCAGATATGAGTGGTGCCACTGGGCAAGTGGGCACAGTATACGCTGTGAGCCTGGCACACACGCTGGCAGGCAGACAACTGCAATTAGATTACACTAGCAGACTGATGTTTCACAGTCAAAATTTTTTTTTCTTTTTTAATTTACACTACTGTTACACCAGATATGATTGGCAGCACTGGGCAAGTGGGCCTGGCACACACGCTGGCAGGCAGGCAACTGCAATTAGATTACACTAGCAGACTGATGTTTCACAGTCAAAAAAGTTTTTTTTTTTAAATTTACACTACTGTTACACCAGATATGAGTGGTGGCACTGGGCAAGTGGCTTGGCAGGCAGGCAACTGCAATTAGATTACACAGGAAAAAAAAAAAAAACAGACTTATGTTCTAGCCCTAAAAAGGGCTTTTTGGGGTGCTGTGCTTACAGCAGAGATCAGATGAGTCCTTCAGGACTGTAGTGGACACTGAATACACTAGCCTAGCTATCAATTTCCCTATTAAATCAGCAGCAGTTACACTGTCCCTCCTCTCACTAAGAATGCAGCTTCCGAATGAATCTAAAATGGCTGCTGTCCAGGAGCTGGGAGGGAGGGTCTGCTGCTGATTGGCTGGAATGTGTCTGCAGACTGTGAGATACAGGGTCAAAGTTTACTCAATGATGACGAATAGGGGGCGGATCGAACATCGCATATGTTCACCCGCCGTTGCGAACGCGAATAAGCTATGTTCGCCGGGAACTATTCACTTGCGAACAATTCGCGACATCAATATTTAACAGTTTATTTTATTTGGTAATGTGCAATCAAGGTAGGTGGAACAGTTGTCGATTGAACAAGTTTTGTGTTGTTAAAGGCGTGATATACATGATGTACAATCATCCCCTGTCAAATATTATTTTATTATTATTATTAATAATTTATAAAGCGCCAACAGATTCCGCAGCCCTGCCCATGGGTACAAAGATACAAATTCCTGAAGTGAGTTCATCAACTCCACTGGGATAACACAAAAAAATCAAAGGCACTTATCAACCCCTTGGCTGTCAGAGAAGGCTTTGTGGCTTTGCATTGTAAAGAAAAACTGTAAATGTTAAAGAAAAACATTAGATTGGATTTAATTGTCATCAAAACACATGTATAAGATATATATTAAAGAACATGGAAGTCAAAATTAAACTTTAATAATTCAGATAGGTTGTAAAATTTAAAGGAGACGTTTCTTCCCAAATTTCTTCTATTATAAAATATTCCATTATAAAATGTGGTGTATTTGCTGGTGGGCATACAGAAGAAGATAGGCTATGGGATATCAGTGTGTGTAGCAACATTATAAAAGCAACCTGAAGAGGGAGCTTTAAAGTGTAGTTGCTCCAGCCACTTTATGGTAAAACTCTATGGTAAACTAAGCTAGTGAACATGACAGTTGCATAGCTTTCATGATTCAGATACTTTGTTATAAAGGATACCTAGGTAGGCTCAGGAGCTGCTGATTGGTGCCTGTACATATATTCCTCATGTTATTGGCTCACCCAATATGCTTAGCTAGCTCCCAGTAATGCATTGCTGCTCCTTCTACCAAGGGTATCAAGAGAATGGAGCATATTAGATAATAGAAGTAGATTAGAAAGTTGTTTTAAATTGTATTCTGTATCTGAATTATGAAAGATACATTTCGGGTTCCATGCCCCTTTAAGGAAAACAATCTGAACACAAACTTAATGGGCATGTATCTTTGCATAAGTGAAGACAGAGCTGTTGCTGTCCCCTACTGTAACTCAGCACAGCCTGATCCAGCCTCCTTATGCAGGTTCCTTGGATAACCTTTCTACCTACATTGATGCCACCTAATGCCCAGTACACATGCACTCTCCTGTCTCTATCCTAGTATGATTTCATAGATAGGGGCAAAATTTTAACAAAGGAGATAAAAGTGTATTTTTCTTATAATAAAAGTCAATTGAATGTTTTTATTTTAATTGTACCCTCAGAGACAGCTAAGTTTAATTTTTACCTCCATGCCCCTTTAAATATTTTACTGGCAGAGAAAAAAAGAAAACTAAATCATTTTATTTTTAAACTTGAACATTTCCTTCACCATCTCAAATCAAGTCTGGGGAAGTAGATAACCAAGACGGACAATATGTTACTACCCTTTTATGGTTTATGTTGGACTTGCTACCATATTTGAAATTCAAAATCTTCATATTTATCACTATTTTTGTAAAGAAAGAAAATAATGACTGTATTGGTTTACAGGGAATTATTCCAGTAAGACAAAAATCTTCACACTTTTGCAACAATCATTTTATTTTTTACTTTAAAATTAAGCTTTACTTTTACTCTAGCAGTTGATTGTACTTGATGATAGATTTAGTAGAATAAAATAAAATAAGAGAGTTCCCATACAAAAAAACAAACAAACATAGAAATCAATATTTTGTCTTTTCTGTAGTGTATAAATCATTTACCTATTATCATATGTTGACTTGGGAAGATGGTAATCTTCTAAATTTTGTAAAAATACCTATCTTGATAATTATGTATGTGTTGGTATAGATAATTTACATGCCTGTATAAATGTATTTGTAATAAATAATAGCTTTTGCAACATCAGTCGATGTAAACAGAAGAAGCGCTTACTAAACAATGATGGGAGTGCAAGCTGTAATTATAAGAAGATCAAATCAGTAAATCTGCTCAGATCAACGCTCACACTGCTATAAAAATAAGATTTATTTTACCTTTTGAAAAAAAAAAATCTTTTTTATTTTACTGTTTTAGTGGAAATTATCCAAACAATAATTTTAAAAAGATAATTACCTTCATATAAGTCTTTCTTCAATATAAAGGTGATTTTTTTTTATATTATTTGATTTTTTTTAAAATCTGATATATTCTAGATTCATTCATTGTTTATTGGAGCCTATAAATGAATATTCTAAACATACTTTCTTGGTAATTATATACATTGCTCAAAAATATTGAATTAAACATATCTCTGTTTAGGTGGATATATATCTATATTCTTTTTCAATTTTTCCTACTACATGGCAGATATAACCGTAAAAACTTTTTCAAATTAGGGCTAGTTTCAATTGTTATGAGATAAGAGACAAGAGGGGGGTTCCTCATGTGTATATCAGTAAACCAGACAAGATAAAAAATGGAAAGTCAAATGGATACTCACATTTGGCCCAAGTACACTTTTGTACTGGTAGGTGCAGGCTGGTAGCTTGTGGTGTACCAGCTAACCCTCTCCACAAGCTACCAGCCTGCACCTACCAGTACATAAGTGTACGTGGGCCAAATGTGAGTATCCATTTGGCTTTCCATTTTTTATCTTGTCTGGTTTACTGATATACACATGAGGCGCCCCTCTTGTCTCTTATCTCATATCTAGGTCTAGATTAATCTGCTAGGAGGAGAGCAGCCGTCTAATTGTACCACTGTACCATACTTTCCAAGTTTGATCACTTTGCCATACTGGAAAGGGTTAGCCGGTACACACTAAGTTACCAGCCTGCACCTACTAGTACATAAGTGTACTTGGGCCAAATGTGAGTCCCACTTGGCTTTTATCATTATTCTTATGGTCTGACATATTGATACACACATGAGGCACCCCTCTTGTCTTCTATCTCTAGTTTCAATTGACGGTGTAAATTAGTACTAACATAAAACATCTCCATAATTTTTATGGAGATACTTTTTGTCACTACCAGTTTGCACCAACAATGGAATCTAGACCTTAGAGTGATTTTGTGGGGTAGAAAGTATGATGGTGTTTAAGATAACAGTATGGTGGTTTACTCAGTATTTAGGTGAGGCTTAGGATATAAGGAGGAACTGAGCAGAGGATGTTAATATGTCCATAAGATATCACTAATATGCTGATAGTGCTTCTATTGTAACAGGTGAGGGTATAAAAGACGCAAACTGTGTATAATTAAACATACATGACTAAGGACCTAGCATTGGCCTGAAACATTGTACTTTTTTCTTTGAAAAAATTGGAGGAAGAAATCTACTTTTTGATGTTGCAGAGGATGTTAATAGCCATTTAGGGGGAGACTTCAGGTAGATATAATTTCACTCTCCTTCACTCCATTATTCCTTATCTCCCTCCCTTGTATTTGTAATGAGAGTAGTAAAGTCAGTCCAGGAAAGGACCCTGAGGTTGGGAAGTGACAATGAGACACACTACCCCAGCATTGAATGGTTGAGACAAAACCAGAGGGCAAGCCAAAATCAAGGTTCAGGCCATGCAAGCTAAACACAGTGGCACATTAGGATCCAAAGGTGTAAACAATATCCAGGCCAAAGGTCAGAATCTTGTGGCAACAACAGAACCAAATCAGAATCCAAAGGCAAAGTCCAGGAAACAGACAGAGTTCATTCACAGAGATCAGCAGAAACAGGGATGGGAGTAGCAGAAACAGGGATGGGAGTAGCACACCCAGGAATACAGTCCTATACACAGGCAAACACAGGAAGCAGCTTATATAGGGTGTTGATTGAGTAACTGCCTGCAGCTGACAGGCAGGTAGAGCCAGTGAGCCAGCCATAGCAGGCTGTAGAATAAGTAATTCTCAAAGAGAGCCTTAGTCCTCCAGTGGCTCAGGAGGGAAGGCAACCGGCTAGAGACCAGAAGTCCCAGGATGAACTCTGGGTACAGACATGACAGTATTGTGGCAATTAATAAGCTACATGCTCTGTGTACTTTGTTTAGTATGTGAGTGTAGGACAGATGTATCCAAAAGGTAGACTGGGCACCTACAAATAAAGTGCTGACCAGTAGATTACAAGTTTTTTGTGATATCCTATTTCTATAAGCAAATACAGATAGTATGGACCCAAGTTAAAAGGAAGAACTGTATTTTTCACATGATTATTATGAACCACTCCACAGTCCCTGTGTTAAACAAATATTAATATAGTGTGCAGGCAAATATTTTCTTATGCCGGACAGATAGCTCAGCATGCTAAGGCAGTGTGGCTGAGCTCTGTAGCAACCCAAGGGTTCACTCAGCCTTTCATCCTTCTGAGGTCGATAAAATGAGCAGCGCCTTGAGACCCTTACGGGTGATTAGCCGTGCTTTACAAGTACCCAATACATACATGCATTATCAGATAACACTGGTAAACGTAAAAAAGTACACTTCATTTCAGCACTTAATGAAAGTGTTAGTGCTTGCGTATGTGTAGATTGATGTTGTTTTGAAGGATTGTTGACCAGTTGGAATGGGTGGTCTCCCTATTTGTAGTTCATCTTAAATGTTTTTGTTTTACTTGGTGTATCCAACTATGATGTTTTCCATTACTTGCCCAACACGGTAAGCTCCTAGTTTTATATGTAAAGTGTTTAATATAATCTTTATCCACTTTCTGTTTATTCTTTCATTACCATGGTTTGTATAAAATGATGTTTTCTGTTAATACATTTCACTGCCACCTTTACCCAATTCAGTGGTGATGTTTCTTGATGTCCATTTCATTATTTTAGTGATATGCTGGCTTAAATAAAGATTTGTTTGGAACATTAATTAACCTCACAATACTAATATATTCTTAGTCAAACTTTAAATAAATTACATTTAAAACATTAAATAAATCCTTCTATTTTATACAATACAATAGTAGTATTAAAGCTCTCAGATTGTATATGTTAGTTTATGTTAGTTTATTTGACATTACAGTTACTCTCTAAATATGGGATGATATGATGTGATCCGTATTAATGAAAGAAACACTGAAACAACCACATAGGAAACACTAAAAATGATATTCCAGTATAAATGTATACGTTCTTCCAATATAGTTTATGCAATTGTTTTTTTAAACTCACAAAGAAATACTTCAACAGTCAATCCTATTATAAATTGCAGTCATAGTTAAAAGAGCTGTAAAGTCAAAACAAGTTTACTTCGATTATATAATTTGCTGGGTTCTCTTGGTAATCTTTGTTGAAAAGCATACCTAGGTAGGCTCACGAGCAGCAATGCACTACTGAGAGCTAGCTGCTGATTGGTAGCTGCACATATATGCTTCTTGTCTTTGGATAACCTTATGTGTTTAGGTTGTTCCCAGTAGTGCATTGCTGCTCCTTCAAGAAAGTTCAAGAAAGCAGACCAATGAAATTAATCAAATTGGGGTTTAAGAATTTTAATGTTATTCATTACAAAAATATAAATTATTAAATAAATAAATCATAGAAACCAATATCAATATTACACAAGAATAACATTTTAAAGGGACAGTCTAGGCCAAAATAAGCTTTCATGATTCAGATAGGGCATGTAATTTTAAACAATTTTCCAATTTACTTTTATAACCAATTTTGCTTTGTTCTCTTGGTATTCTTAGTTGAAAGCTTAACCCATATGCTAATTTCTTAGACCTTGAAGGCCACCTCTTTTCAGAATGCATTTTAACAGTTTTTCACCACTAGAGGGTGTTAGTTCATGTGTTTCATATAGATAACACTGTGCTCGTGCACGAGAAGTTATCTGGGAGCAGGAACTGATTGGCTAAACTGCAAGTCTGGCAAAATAATTGAAATAAAGGGACAGTTTGCAGAGGCTTAGACACAAGATAATCACAGATTAAAAGTATATTAATATAACTGTGTTGGTTATGCAAAACTGGGGAATGGGTAATAAAGGGATTATCTATCTTTTAAAACAATAAAAATTCTGGTGTAGACTGTCCCTTTACAACTTCAATAAACTTTTAATGATTTTTATTCAACAAGTTTAAGGCAACAAAGTCGCTGCAGTATGATAAATAAACATTCAGAAACGTTCCCCAGAAATACCAGCAGTACAGTATTTTTTAAAGTTGTATATAAATTTTCACATTATATATGATTTTTTTTTGCATTAGCCATATCCCAATAGGTATGAATATATAAAATAATGTTTATTTGAAACTAATATTTGTGGATACATTTTTTTTCAGATTCCGTTCAGGATTGTCCGCGAAATTGCCATGGTAATGGGGAATGTGTATCAGGAGTCTGTCATTGTTTCCCAGGATTCCATGGAGCAGACTGTGCAAAAGGTACATTTATGTGGTATATTCATGCATTTCCATAGCTGCTAATATATGGAAAAAATATTCATATAACATTTTTCCCAAGGCAACACAGGTTTCACAGAACAATTCAGAGAGTTTGATGGATGCATAAAGTTAAAAAACATGGAAAATAACTTTCTTCACAAAAGATAAAGACCTATTAAAGTAGTTTACGTAACTGTAGAATAATAGAGACAAATATAAATCTGAAGACAAAGTGAGTTTCCCAGAAAACTCTAAATAACTATCTGCTAGATTATGAGTTTTGCGTTATGAGGGGTGCGGTGCTAACTTGCAAGTTAATACCACCGCTCACTTACCTACAGCGCTGGTATTACAGGTTTAAAAAAACCCGGCGTTAGCAGGCAAGAAGTGAGTGTAGAGCAAATTTGAGCTCCATACCGCACTCCAATACCAACATTTCTGAAAGCTGCGGTGAGCTGGTTTTACGAGCTCGTGCCCGATCTACCCATAGACATCAATGGGGAGAGCTGGCTGAAAAAAAGCCTAACACCTGCAAAAAAGCAGCGTAAAGCTCAGTAACGCAGCCCCATTGATTCCTATGGGGAAACTAAATTTATGTTTACACCTAACACCCTAACATAAACCCAGAGTCTAAACACCCCTAATCTTACACTTATTAACACCTAATCTGCCACCCCTGACATCACCGACACCTACATTATACTTATTAACCCCTAATCTGCCACTCCAGACATCACCGCCACTATAATAAACATATTAACCTATAAACCGTTGCACTCCCGCATCACAAACACTAGTTAAATATTATTAACCCCTAATCTGCCCCCCCCTAACATCACCGCCACCTACCTACATTTATTAACCCATTATCTTCCGCCCCCAACGTTGCCGCCACTATACTAAATTTATTAACCCCTAAACCTAAGTCTAAACCTAACACCCCCTAACTTAAATATAGGGGGGGGATTAGGGGTTAATAACTGTAATTTAGGTTGCGGCGATGTTAGGAACAGCAGATTAGGGGTTAATAATATTTAACTAGTGTGTGCGAGGCAGGAGTGTGGCGGTTTAGGGGCTAATATGTTTATTCTAGTGGCGGCGATGTCCGGAGTAGCAGATTACTGGTTAATAAATTTATCTTAGTGTTTGAAATGCGGGAGTGCCTCGGTTTAGGGTTAATAGGTAGTTTATGGATGTTAGTGTACTTTTTAGCACTTTAGTAATGAGTTTTATGCTACAGCTTTGTAGTGCAAAACTCATAACTACTGACTTTCAGTTTACGGTATTGATCTTGAAGTTTTACGGTGTACCGCTCACTTTTTGGCCTCCCAGGCAGACTCGTAATATCGGTGCAAAGGAAGTCCCATTGAAAAAGGACTTTTTGAAAGCTGCAGTAATTACGTTGCGTCAAGGTCAAAAAAGTGTGCAGTGCCCCTAAACCTGCAAGACTCGTCGTAATACCAGCGGTAGTGAAAAGCAGCGTTATGAGCCTTAACGCTGCTTTTTCACTCATACCACAAAACTCGTAATCTAGCCGTATGATATTAAAATAGATTAAAGGAACATTATACACTAATTTTTTTCTATGCATAAATGATTTGTAGATGATCTATTTATATATCCCATAAAGTTTTTTTTTTTCTTTTAAATGGATAGTTTTGCTTATTTTTAAAGGGACAGTCTAGGCCAAAATAAACTTCCATGATTCAGATAGAGCATGTCATTTTAAACAATTTTCCAATTTACTTTTATCACCAATTTTGCTTTGTTCTCTTGGTATTCTTAGTTGAAAGCTTAACCTAGGAGGTTCATATGCTAATTTCTTAGACCTTGAAGGCCACCTCTTTTCAGAATGCATTTTAACAGTTTTTCACCACTAGAGGGTGTTAGTTCACGTATTTCATATAGATAACACTGTGCTTGTGCACGTGAAGTTATCTGGGAGCAGGCACTGATTGGCTAGACTGCAAGTCTGTCAAAAGAACTGAAATAAAGGGGCAGTTTGCAGAGGCTTAGATACAAGATAATCACAGAGGTTAAAAGTATATTAATATAACTGTGTTGGTTATGCAAAACTGGGGAATGGTTAATAAAGGGATTATCTATCTTTTAAAACAATAAAAATTCTGGTGTAGACTGTCCCTTTAAATAACATTGCTCTGATTTTCAGACTCCTAACCAAACCCCAAAGTTTTAGGAGAATACCGACGTATACCTACTCCGGCTTGGTCCTGTTTGTGCAAAGAGTCTTTTCATATGCAGTGGAAGGGGGGGGGGGTATCTGATATTTCCCACTTGCAGTGGGTGTTCCAGTAACCTTTTAAACAGAGCTAAATTGGAAGCTTCTAAGTAAGGTTTTAAACAGATTTATACTGGATTTTTAGATCACTATCTGTGCATATTATTCTTTATAGTAGTGTCTATTACATGCAGTTATATGAAAATTGGTGTATACTGTCCCTTTAATTAGAATCTGAATGTTCAGCAAATGATGAGGCATTAGTGAATGGGAACAGCGGTTTGAGAAGCATTTAGTATGCCTGAGGTATCAGAGGTATGATTTGTATGTGAGGTCTGAGAGCCTCATAAGGAGTAGGAGGTGTGAAGACTAAATAATTTATAGTATCTTAAGCGTAAATTATTAGGGATGTGCGAATGTGGTGATAGTGCAATTCGCTTTGTAGAATGAATAGTCCTGTGGACATTTGTTTTAAACAATCGAATGCTGATAAGAATTAAATCTATTAAAATTCGGTAATCAAATGTTATTACCAGTTTTCTGTTACTTTCGTTTTTGAATGCTCATAATTAGATTGAATGTCCACATTTAAAAATTTAAATGTAACACTGAATTTAACAAATACTATTTCGAAATTCAATAGTTCATGTGATAGGGAATTTAGTAAATTAAAGGGACACTGAACCCAAATTTTTTTTTTTCGTGATTCAGATAGAGAATGCAATTTTAAGCAACTTTCTAATTTACTCCTATTAGCAAATTTTCTTCATTCTCTTGGTATATTTATTTAAAAAGCTAGAATGTAAGTTTAGATGCCGGCCCATTTTTGGTGAACAACCTGGATTGTTCTTGTTGATTGGTGGATAAATTCACCCACCAATAAACAAGTGCTGTCCAGGGTCTGAACCAAAAATGTGCTTGCTCCTTAGCTTAGATGCCTTCTTTCTCAAATAAAGATAGCAAGAGAACTAAGAAAAATTGATATTAGGAGTAAATTAGAAAGTTGCTTAAAATTGAATGCTCTATCTGAATCACAAAAGAAAACATTTGGGTTCAGTGTCCCTTTAATACATAATAGATACAAATATATTGATTTTCTTTTTCTATTTTGAATATAGCATAATTTGAATATTACATTTAAAGAAATACTGTTACAAATATATATTGATTTGATTTTTTTTTCTATTTCAATTTTGCATAGTTTGAATATTACATTTAAAGAGAGCATTGGAAATACTATTACAAAGATATCTATTCAAATGTATCTAATTTGAATATTGCATAATTCGATTACAATTATGCAATATTCGAATTACAACATTTTTAATATATTACATTTAAAGAAAGCCGATCGAATCTGCTGGGGGAGGCATTACACCAGCAGTTCACAAGAACTGTTGCTGCAATAAAAAATGCTGACAGCGTATGCTGTCGGCATTTTATCGATGCGCAGCGGACATGATACACTACATTGTATCATTCCGTCCGCACAATAATAAATAGACCCCTCAGTGTGTAATGAGTAGGATTTGTCTTACATGTTTATTTGGAGTGAACATAATTTAAGTAAGGTGAGTAAACATTGAATAAGGACTGGTCTCATTCAAAGGTATTAAATAATCAGTAAACACTATAATCAAAAGACATGTTTTTGTCTTGCTAAAGAATAAACCTGGCCAAGTCTAAGCATTGATAAAACAAATGAGTATCTTGTTTGCTGCAGTTGGTTTTATTAATCAAACGCCACCAACCACTTGCTTTATTGAGAGGAGCCAAATTGGGTTTGAGTCTTGGGACAACTAGGCTAGCTAAAGTCATTGTGTTAATTATACAATGCCTTGTTTTGCAATTGTTATCTGCTAAATCCTAAAGGGGGAATATTTGTAGCAGGGTTAGCCTTGATAAGTCTGCACTGGGGATTTTCAGATCTGTGAATAAGAAAATACACAGGTTTTAAAGCTAAATCACATGGAAAGGTACCGGTATATAACACAAGTATAGTTGATTTACTGTGCATAACTAAACATTTTATATATAAATCTCAAAGGTGTTTACTGTCTCTTTAATGCTGAGTGAAACAGGAGCTTCAATTTATGATTAAAGGGACATGAAACTTTTCTTTTATGATTCAGATAGAGCATTCCATTTTAAACAACTTTCCAATTTACTTTTATTATTAGATTTGATTCATTCTCAGTATCCTTTGTTGAAGGAGCAGCAATGCACTACTGGGAGCTAGTTGAACACGTCTGTCAAACCAATGACAACAGGCATATATGTGCAGCCACCAATCAGCAGCTAGCTCACAGTAATGCATTGCTGATCTTACCTAGGTATGCTTTTCAACAAATTGGAAAGGTTTTTTTTTTTTTTTTTTTGTAATCGTATGTATCTGAACCAATATATAAATATTCTGGGTTTTGTGACTCTTTAAGCTGTGAGCGAGGACAGAACTTCATCTGATGAGAGAGGCTTGAATAAGCAGTGAGCTGTGTCTTAATGTTAAATATTGAATGAGGAGTAATCTATGAGGTTTAAATGCTAAGTGACAGATAAACCCCTCATCACAGCCATGAGTTGAGAGTTAAGCTCCGTTATAATCAATGGAGCTGTATCTATCTCAGACCCATTCACTGAATGCACAGAACAAGTTCCACTCTGAAGGGTATTGCCATCACAAAATATGCCTTCAAAACCATACAAAACAATCAAATAAAAATGCAAAAATAAAAACCTCGTATATAAAACAGTTTACTCTGACATTCAAAAGAGAAAACCTCAGCAAAAAAAGATAAAGAGACATTCCAGTCAAAATTTAAATGCACTTAGATAATTTAGATCTTTGAATTGAAACATATTTGTACTATACATGTTTTTGCAAAAATTCCTCTAGTAAAAGTTATGCACATGCATGTGAAGCATAGCTCGGTATTCTCAGAGCACCAGCAATTTAAATACTGCAGCTGCGCAGAGTGCTTGTATCATGGCAGCAATTAAATTAAGTAATTACCAGATGGTAAAAGCACTTTAGGCTCTCTGAACAAGTGCTGTGCTTAAAATGCTGGTGCATAGTGTTTCATACTAAAATACACTTTTGAAACAGCTATAGCTATCTATATAAGAAGCATTTTTGCTTTTATATATATATATAATAAAATTGAGATGCACCCATGTGGATTTCAATTTTGACTGGGATATCTCTTTAAAGAGAAATTAAAGAAAAATAAATATGTATATATACCATTACAATAGTAGGACGTGACCATGAGGTGAGATACTATAGTCTTTATGATTGAAAAATGTAAGGCTGAAGTGTAGGTGAATACTCTCCACCATTCCTCTAGAACTCCCAGGAACATCCAAGGCAAACTCCTTTCATTCCATCAAATAAACCTATTTTACCATAGCAATAGACATGTGAACAACTTACAATCACAAACATAAGCTGTTTAGGATGGGTGTTTCAGAAATGTTATAGTAGTAATTATTGTTGTTTTTCTGCATTGTTGGCGGTGTGTGATATCATGCATTGGGCCTCTTCTGCAACTAGATGTTAATGAAAGGAACATTTACTGACAAAACTCTGGAGATGGATAGGTTAAACATTGCTCAATTAATTCCAAACCTGATCTCACCTTTATCAAGAGACCCCTTGGCATTCTTACCTCTATGAATCAAGGCCGTTATGTGCACTTCCTGAGAAAACAAACTGATATGAGATTAGTTAGGGCCCTGTTTAAGGAAATGTTCAAATCTATAAATAGGTTCAAGCATCAATAAAGTGAAAGAGGGAGACCCAGCTTTGTTATTTGTCTATATTCTGATTCTGGTGATGTGCAATAAAAAAATGCATAACTTAGCTCTCTTGCAATCTAGTAGACCAGGATACGTCTCAATAGAATAGAAGGATCTCCTTTTTCAGTTGCATGCCTACATCATCCTCATCCATAAAAAAAATAAAAAATTAAAGGGACAGGAAAGAAATAGTAACATCATTAAATAATACAATATGTTAAAGCGTATCTGCTTGTATAAATAATAAATTCTGATATAAATCATAGATTCATAAGCAAAATAATAAATTAAGCACTACAATTTCATCCAAAGAAACCAAGCAGTATGGTGGTAGCCCAGAGGCCACCTTGGGCACTTAAGCTATAGGCTCACACCCTTGCACTAGACATTGAGCTATTTTCACATAACCTTGTGAGGTTGCCTTGGGCCTCATTGTAAAGTTAAGATGTTTGATATTCATTGAGCATGGTTTTACCTATATTCCCCACTGTTCTATAAGTTAGGGTTCTTTCCATTAATATATATAGGTGTGTAGGTGTGTGAGGTGATCAATACATAATATCTCACGCATCAATTGCAAAACATTAGCAAAGTGGGGGACGTTTCCGGGCGGCGGCCATGATGGTCGCATATTTTAGAGGCTGTCTTCTTACATCCTCAACCAACTATACTGGTATGTGAACTATAGCACTCAATTGGCAACTCTTTAAGGATGACGTTTGCAATCTTCTAGAAGTGCATTACTAGAGACTAGCTCAACTAATCGCTAACAGTTTTAATGCACGATCACTGTTTAGTAAAGTGGAGGGAGACTGATGGCTATCAGGGCCGTCTTTAATATTGATTGGACCCTGGGCAAAAATTTTCTTGCCCCCCCCCCCCCACCCCATGCAATTTCGCTCTCCACCCCAACATCCCAAAAAACAACTAAATCAATTTTTTTTTTATTATTAGCCCAATATGTGAAACTGGACCTAAGCAGTACTAATAAGTAAATAATATATATAAATTCCTCCACTGTGGATTCATTTAATATTCTTTTGAATGTGATTCTGGTGTGAGGTTAGCTGGTTAAAGAGATTTAGGGCCGCCAACAGGAGCAAAGCAAGGTAAAGACTAAGGAGGAAGCATGGAGGTGCAGACAAATATAAGTTTACTGACTGGAACAGCAGAACTACTATGGGAAGCTGTAAAATCTGAGACAGAGAAAAAATAAAAACTATAAAAATAAACCTTACATTAATGTGTGAAGTATCCGCATGACGCTATACATCAGCCACACCAGCACATGTCGCTTCTTTGCTAGGAACAAGTTCCCTCTCACCCTGAACTAGACAATGCTGCATGGGGAGGGGCGTGTGTGCACTCACTTATTCTTCCCACTGACACCTTTCTACAAAGCACTATTCCCCTAACAAACTTCAGTTAGTTGATCTTAGGGCCACAGCAGAAAGAGCAGGGCTAAGGGGACCAGTAGACTGGATGCTGTCTGTCCAAGGCTGCATGGATACAGTGTGAGATGAGTCACACAGCCTCAAGACTGAAGAGAGCAGTGTGTGCAGCTGCACAGATGCTCAAATCCTCATGTGCCTGCTGCTCCAGCTTTCTGCTGCATGCGCCTACAGTCAGCCCTACCCAGAAACAATCCCCACCACCAGAGCAGTTACCTGGTAACAGTGGTAACCCCAGTAAGACTTTTTCTGATGCAGTGGGAAATGGCTGGATGCCGAGTTAAGGCTTTGCATTCAGTGCTGCACAGTGCACATCTAAAACAGCACATGGCACTAGCTTGGCATGTCACATGACACCGGCACGGTCTGGCACAGTTTTTAAAAAAAATATAAGCAGAGTACTTTGAACTGTGACAGTATTAGGACTGAATGTGTGTGTTCCCCATGTCACCTCAGCAGTCTGGTATGAACCATAAAAAAAAAAAAAAAAAAAAAAAATTTTTTTTTTTAGGACTCTTGGGCCCCTCAACAGAGACTGGGCCCAGGGCAGCTGCCCCTTTTGCCCTGTGTTAAAGACGGTCCTGATGGCTATCTATACCACCCCTAAACATGTAAACAACTACTGAGATCAAACTCAAACCTACAGTCATGACAGGTGAAAACCCTATGGCAGATCCAGTTGGATCCAAAAGAAAGCACCCCCTGATGATCCGAACATCCAACTCTACAGAGGAGGACAACAACAAAATTAGAACTAAGGCTGACCTGGGTTATATCCCGAATAGAATGTGGCTACCTCCCGAGGAGCGATCTATACTGTCAGGAATGCATTGGTCTGGAGACAGTGCAACACGCTATGAGATGGAATAAAATGGCGTAAAGCAAAGGCAATGGTTCCCAAATCTTTCTTGTGAGGACACCAGCAGGCCCTTAGAACAAATACCCAAACAGGTGAAATGATAGACAGACAAGTTGCTCCTTCTAACAGCGTCACTCAAAAATCATGGGTACTGGTTAATCCTTCCAAAACGGGCTACTGAGATAAAGTGAGACTGAGACAATTTGTTCCAAACCTCTTACATACCGATGGCTCCTACACGGCTCCCAGTGATCTCAGTGAGCAAACATCACGAGACCCTCCCTAAAGCACAGCAGACTGGTGTACCACAGTACTTGCCAGATCAGAAGTGGGGTAAATATTTTTAATGCATGGGGAAGTTCACATGCTATGGAGATATGTCTGTTCATCCTGGGTAAACATCACCTACAAGAAAAAAAATCGTTACCTATTTTTTTATATACCTAAACAACCATTGTGTATAAAATATCCCCGGGTAGTCTGCCCTTTCCGTGGAAGATCAGATATAACATGAGCCTGGGCTGTGCTTATACTACTTAGATGGTTACACGGCATGTACTAGCCCTCATTGTGACTCTTTATGTGAACAATACCTGAGTGTAATTCTATGTCCTTAGAGACTGACTCTGTGCTTTATATATTTTTTTTATATATTCATCATAGCGCATAGATGCACAACTATATACACCTGTGTTACTACTATATGCACCCCACTCTATTAGTCTAAACTAATACTATACACTACTTTACAGGAACCAATAATTCAAGAATCTGTATCTACAAAAAAGTAAATATTTATATGTCTACTTCTTTCAAAACTAGGTTTATAGTTGTATTTCTGTCGTAATTAGCACTTATAATATTCAAGCTCATTGTATTTTTTTTCACCTATAGTTTTCTAGCCTTTTGCAGTATAGTGTCAGTTAATTGTATATTGAACTCCTGCCCAATTAACTGGGCTTATTATAATATATTGTGTACTGTATTTTATCACTGAATCTCCCCTCTTCATCCTCTGTTGTTGTGTTGCCAGTGGCCGAGGTGATACAGATTCTACAAATTTATAGAGGGATCTACTATATATACTAGCCAGCCCTATGTTTTATTAATTTGCCTGTTAACTACATTTACTATTAATATATTATGTATATATACTCTACAGGGGTTAACTCCACCACTCTTCCCTTTAGTAAACCCAGTGGTTATAATAATAGGAATATATGTATGAGGTTGAGCCATTAGTTGTATGCCAACTATTGAGACACAATAAGTGTTGTCAAATGATTTAATTCTCAAATCCTCTCACTGATTTATAAGCCTCAGCAGTCGCTCATTGACATGTTTACATCTGAGAGTAATTTTAATTTCCATTCTGCACCTGAATATTCCCTGATACCTTAGTTAGTTTTCAAAGGCTGCTCCATGTTCTACTTAAACCCACCCCCATATTAGATTCAAGGGAAAATATCCACCTACCAAGTTACCAGTGTCCAGCCTAAATCTATTCACTATGTATGTACTTACAAGTATCTCTTATAAACAAGTTGTTAGCAAGGTTAACTAGTTCAGTTGACACTTGAGCGTTCTGTTATCTTTACATATTCAAGGTCCAAGAGTGGCCGTATGTATCGCTAGAGTTCCTCCTCTGAGTTATCGAAGTCTATATGGGTCCATAAGTGGCCCTCCAAAGTTTAGGAGGCACATAAACTGTATATCTAAAAATAGAAATAAAAAAACGAGTTTCCATTTTTACTGTTCAATAGCACTTCGGTTGATAGTGTTGCTTCCACACAATAACTTATATATTGTAATATATTACCTTGTACTTGCATGTAACAGCAAACACAATTAAGTGATGCATGTACTATGTATGTATATACTATTGAACATTTGTTTATTGTTGTATCTTGAACAATCTCAATAGAAAAGAAAAAAACATTAGGAAAGCGGAAAAACAATAATTACATCCATAACTTTTCAGAAACACACTTGCAAAGAGGTTTATATTAATGTTTATAATTGTGAAATGTTCTCATGTAACTTTTGTAATGTTTGTGTTGTCTTGCCAAAAAGATGTCTCTGCAATCTTGCAGACGTGATCAGGCTAGCTACGGACATTCTAGGGCATTTATGGTAGTGTCTTGATATTTTAAAGCAAATTACATTGTCTAATTTTTCTTTTTATCTCATTATTTATTTTAACCTTTTCATTTTTCACATATGTTAGCTGTTTCAGGAGAGTAGAGACATTTTTTTTTCTGTGTAAAGAGGTGAACAGAGATATATGCTATCCCCCTGATTATAATAGAAAGTAACTTGAAAACCTTTTTTTTTGCAAGATATTCATTTCACTAATCTGTTTATAAATTCTAGGCAATTATGTTCTTCAAGGGGAGTTGAGAAAAACATTTTGGGCCAGATTGGATTGTTATGTAACGCTTCCGCTCGAGCGTGCTAACCCATAAAAGCCAAACTTACAATATTGTGCGTGTGATAACCTATTCCCCCATAAAAATCAATGCAAAAAAAAGTGGAAAAAACCTAACACTCTACTTATGCGCGGATCTGATTGCATATTCTCAAGTGTGCTAGCCTGACATTCCAATGTTCTTCACATAGCTGAGTATGTTATATATATCTGATGGTCTTTTGCACATGTTTATATATATATATATATATATTTATATATATTTATATGTATGCCTATATATATTGTATATATATATATATATATATATATATATAAAATATATATATATATATATATATATATATATATACACATGATTATATACAGTTATAGATATATACAGATATAAATAGGAATCTCTATTTATAAATACTTAGCACATATTCTGCTATGGGCAGAATATGAGCAGAACATTGAAATGTGAAATATTTACAGTAAATACACAGTATAGTACTTTATTAAAAATAAATATTGCATAAATATGCCGGCCCACATGGATGATCTCTTTTTTTTTAATGACAATTCCAGTGAACATCCAATCAACATGCGTGTCAGTGTCAGGGTGCCAGGAATCAGACTGAGACGAGAAGTGCAAAAATAATCACACCTTTATTAATAGCAAAAAATTATAAAATGTCCACAAGTCAAATAACAAGCCAGGAGTCAAAACCAGAGCTGGTAGTCAGACGAGCCAAGTCAGGAGCCAAAGCAAATAGTCAGACGAGCCGGAATCAGGAACAAGGAGAACAGCAGAGTCAGGAACAAGCCAGGGATCAGGAACCAGGAAGGACGTCAGGCAGCCAGGTAATACACAGGAACTCTCACAAACAGGTCTCAGACAACGCAAAGGCAACGCATACTGAACAGAGGCCCTTTAAATAATAAATGATGACATCACAATTATGAGACTGCATCCTGTCTCACATGGATGATGCACTACAGTCTGGCCATAAAAGGAAGTGCAGGAAGTGAGCAGCATCCCCCACAATGCACCAAGTCAGGAAGAGAGGTGAGTAAAATGGCTGCCAGCAGCACATGGCAAACACAACAGGGAAAAACCCTGACAGTCAGTTGACAATCTTGAAGTCCTGCCCCTTTAAAGCCCATAGAAAGCTTATGTAGAGAGTGGATATGACTGCTCTATACATCACAGCCCAGCCAAAAGAGGAAATGAAGGGGGGCGGAGGAACAGACAATATCAATTAGAATTATAAACCTTTAATTATAAAATATATATATACACTTTAAAAAACAATTATGTGGTTTTACTTGCAAACTAATATATGTTTTATTGCAACATTCTCACAGTCTGAAATTTACCATCACTTTAATATTCTTGCTTTTTCAAATAAAGATATCAAGAGAACAAAAAAAATTTGCTAATAGGAGTAAAGTAGAAAGATGCTTAAAATTGTATGTTCTATCTGAATCATGAAAGAAAAATTTTGGGTTTACCATCCCTTTAACTGTAAAGGACTCCAATGCATATATATATATATATATATATATATATATATATATATATATATATATATATATATATATATATATATATACAGTATATATATATATATATATATATATATATGTTTATGTGTTTACATGTGTATATATGTCTGCAAATACATACATACACATATATAATGCATATATATATATATATATATATATATATATATATATATATACAGTGGGGCAAAAAAGTATTTAGTCAGCCACCAATTGTGCAAGTTCTCCCACTTAAGAAGATGAGAGAGGCCTGTAATTTTCATCATAGGTATACCTCAACTATGAGAGACAAAATGTGGAACAAATCCAGACAATCACATTGTCTGATTTGGAAAGAATTTATTTGCAAATTATGGTGGAAAATTAGTATTTGGTCACCTACAAAGAAGCAAGATTTCTGGCTCTCACAGACCTGTATCTTCTTCTTTAAGAGGCTCCTCTGTCCTCCACTCATTACCTGTATTAATGGCACCTGTTTGAACTTGTTATCAGTATAAAAGACACCTGTCCACAACCTCAAACAGTCACACTCCAAACTTCACTATGGTGAAGACCAAAGAGCTGTCGAAGGACACCAGAAACAAAATTATAGACCTGAACCAGGCTGGGAAGACTGAATCTGCAATAGGCAAGCAGCTTGGTGTGAAGAAATCAACTGTGGGAGCAATAATTAGAAAATGGAAGACATACAAGACCACTGATAATCTCCCTCGATCTGGGGCTCCACGCAAGATCTCACCCCATGGGGTCAAAATGATCACAAGAACGGTGAGCAAACATCCCAGAACCACACGGGGAACCTAGTGAATGACCTGCAGAGAGCTGGGACCAACATAGCAAAAGCAACCATCGGTAACACACTACGCCGCCAGGGACTCAGATCCTGCAGTTCCAGACGTGTCCCCCTGCTTAAGCCAGTACATGTCCAGGCCCATCTGAAGTATGCTGGAGAGCATTTGGATGATCCAGAAGCAGATTGGGAGAATGTCATATGGTCAGATGAAACCAAAGTAGAACTGTTTGGTAGAAACACAACATGTTGTGTTTGGAGGAGGAGGAGAGAGAACACCATACCTACTGTGAAGAATGGGGGTGGCAACATCATGCTTTGGGGCTGTTTCTCTGCAAAGGGAACAGGACGACTGATCCATGTACATGAAAGAATGAATGGGGCCATGTATCGTGAGATTTTGAGTGCAAACCTCCTTCCATCAGCAAGGGCATTGAAGATGAAACGTGGCTGGGTCTTTCAGCATGACAATGATCCCAAACACACCACCCGGGCAATGAAGGAGTGGCTTCGTAACAAGCATTTCAAGGTCCTGGAGTGGCCTAGCCAGTCTCCAGATCTCAACCCCATAGAAAACCTTTGGAGGGAGTTGAAAGTCTGTGTTGCCCAGCGACAGCCCCAAAACATCACTGCTCTAGAGGAGATCTGCATGCAGGAATGGGCCAACATACCAGCAACAGTGTATGACAACCTTGTGAAGACTTACAGAAAACATTTGACCTCTGTCATTGCCAACAAAGGATATACAACAAAGTATTGAGATGAACTTTTGATATTGCCCAAATACTTATTTTTCACCATAATTTGCAAATAAATTCTTTCCAAATCAGACAATGTGATTGTCTGGATTTGTTTCCACATTTTGTCTCTCACTAAACATTTCCACATTTTGTCACTGTATATATATATATGTATATATATATATATATATATATATATAAATATATACACATATAAATACATAAATACATATGTGCACACATATATATATACACACACACATATATGTATATATAAATATATATACATACATATATACATATCCATCTTTAGACATGTTTTTTTAAATCTCAATGTTAAAGCCCTCTGCCTGCCTTTTTTTCTAACATTGAGACCTCATACCTTTGAGCTCTTATAACATTTTTGTGCCGTTTGTTAATATTTTTTATTAGATGGTGTTATTATGAGTGTGACTGTACTTTGTAATGTATTTTTGATGTGTTTTGTGACACTTTTTCTGTTTTGCAAAACAGTTAACCAATAGCTCTGAGACCGTACTAACGCAATCCACATTAACTTTAATTGCACTCATGCGATCGCGTTAATTTTCAACTTTTAATACGAGCGAGAAACTGACGAATGCAAACACCCTTGATAAACCCCTTTTCGCTTCCGAGTAACTGCTAGCACTCCACTCATAATCTAGCCCTTTGTGTGTGCAAATGCTGCTCTTTTTGGGTATACCCTAAATTAATATAATTGTAAGTAGACAGGTACAGTATATGGGGTATATTTATGAATGTGCGAGCGGACATGATACGATGTAGCGTATCATGTCCACCGAACATCGATAAATGCCGACAGCATAAATCGGCCCCTATGAGTCAACAATAAAATGGGCTTATATCCTGATTCTTCCTGAAACAATATTCTATATTTTCTCCTGATACTAATTAATAATTCATAGCCAACACATATCGGTTAAGATTAAACATTCCTTTTCCTTTTGTTTTTTCACATTGAATAGGTATTTTCAAGTTTGACCATTTATACCTGTACAGCTGATTTAAGAATGGAGTGTAATTTATATTAAGTGAGCTGGCACTGCAGCACAATCCACTCCTTTACTTTGCTATTAATCACAGTTTGATGCATGATACTGCAGGAAAGTTAAGGGCTTAACTCCTTTCCTGCTGTATAAACCAGTGACACCATTTTTCATTGTTCTTTGGTGCATTGTGCCCATTTTTGGCACCAAGAGATTTCCAGCTGTAAAGTTGAAAACATTCATTAAGTTTTTTTTTTTCTCTCTTTATGTGTTCTCTGCTGCAGTGTATTTTCAAGCCCTTTTTTGATAACTCTACAGGAATCTCAATCCAATTCTTCAGGTTTAATATTTTTCCAGTAATAACAAAAAATATTTTTTTTTTATTAGGCTATAGACTGTACAGAAGGGAAATGCATTTAATACTTTTGAGATATATAATATATATATTACTGGAAAAATAGTAAATGCATAATATTTTACAACCATTTTCAATAAACCCTGGTATCATTTAGCAACATTACTAGGTTCTAATCTGTTAGTATTAAAGGGACATTAAACACTATACATCATTGTTTGAATGGTGTATTTAGAGCAAAGATTAGCCTGAGAATAATTTGTACATGTATTTTTAAAAATTATATTACAATACAATACAATAATGTCCATAAAGCACCGCCATATTGTAGCTTAGGTTATCTTTTCTGCTGAAGCCATTTAGACTTCCATGTTCAACATGAATCGGAAAGCCCACAATATTCAGAATTAAATTACAGGAAAGGAGAACAAAAAAAATAATAAAAGTATATTGCAAAGTTGATAAACTACATGTATTTAAACATTTTTTTTTTATTAATATCTTGAGGTGTTTAATGTCCCCTTAATATGACTGACTCCATATGAGATTTTATTTTATGTAGTTGCAGGAAAACTGTAAATATAATTAAATCTTTTGAGCTGTCAATAAAGAAATCTCGCTTTATTGTGATTGGTCAAATAAAAGGAATGTGTTAATATAAAAAGGACCACTTTTCTTAATACTAGCTTTGTTTAGCAATATGATTATAATCTAGTCATTTGTTAAGCAAAGATGACTATACAAACATACAGCAGCACCACTTAAGTTTTCCTTATTCACTTTTTAATGAGTACAAGGAAAAAGTACACACAACATTTCAGGCTATATACCCTTCGTCATGTCACAATATAATAAGAGCACAGGTGCTGGACTGATTTGTGTTTTAAGTAAAAATGACTACCATTATTTATTAGATACGTTGAGTTGAACGCTATGTGCCAAAGTGCTACAAGCCCTCTGCAGAATCAGACAAACACTATAAAGACTAGAATAATTGTTATTATAAGTATCCAAAAGCAAAAAGTCTTATAAAATTACAGCTCGCGCTAAAAGCAATTTTAACAATGACCCTATTGATTGTATTTGTTTAGTTTAGAAGTGTTTACTCTAGCGTTGCACAGAGCCTGTGGAAAACAGGTGGTGTGAAACAAAACAGGACAGATTAATCAAGCTTCATTAGAGTGCCAACTAATAGCAGTATCCAACTAAAACTCCTGTTCAAGTCAATAGCAGTGTATGTCGGATCGGGAGCTTTAACCCACAATGAAGTCAGATTAATGTGCACCTCAGGAGAACATGGATCACGCTGGCAACACGTACACTACGAAGAAATACACTAAATTTGAATCTGAACAAACTGCAGAGGGAAATGATTACATTTATTGTGTTTCAAGCTGATTTATTCATCAGTATCTCAACGGTTTGTGGTACCGGAGAGCACATTTATTTTTAAATTTCAGGACTCATGAAAAACACACAGTAATATATTTATCAAAGGGGACTAATCATCGCCAGTGGAATAAATATAGCTTCTTATTTTGTTTTGTCTAGGACTGGGCTGTACTCTCTCTCTCTCTCTCTCTCTCTCTCTCTCTCTCTCTCTCTATATATATATATATATATATATATATATATATATATATATATATATATACACACACATACAGTAATATGTTGACTGTTATGGGCTGTTACTGGTGTAAAACAACAACTACATTGCATGCATAGTAGAATTTTTTTTAAATGAAAACAACTAAATATCTTTCTTGATATATTTTGGGTACATATTTGTCTTTAAAATTGGTCTACTTTTCGCTCTCTTTGCGTTTCAACATAATCCTCTTTGTCTCTATTAGGCTTTATTTCAAAAACACTTATTTAAAAAAAAAAAAAAAAAAAGCTCCAAATTTTGTTCACTACAGTGAATAAATTGTAATGCCCTTCAAGTACAGAAGAGTCCCCAGTGTAAAAGCACAAGCAAGAACAAATTATATTTATGTACTGTTCATCGCACCATGCCACATCCTTGAGTGCTTTAAAATGAGAGAACAACACAGTTTAAGCATTTCCATAATGATATACTTTAAAAGATATGCTTTGTGTCTCAGGAAGCATTTGATTGATATATTCCCTTTTGTGGAGACAATGTTTATAGCCGATAAGGATTATAGAGAGCTTCTCTCTGTGGTAGGTTGCTGTGTTGTATGTCTGTCATACTGTCATCTAAAATCTAGAGGGGTATACACAAGCATTTCATCATGTAGTGTTAGCTCATTTAAGAACTTCAATTTTATGGATCTCAGATCCTGCATTAAGTTAATTCACATACTTTGTGACTCTGTAATGCCGCATTTGCAGTTAATGATTGGAGGACTATTTTTTCTGTGAATTATGCAGTTCAGCTCATCCATAGCGTTTTTTGCAATGGCAGCTTATAATACATAGAAATTAGAATAAAGTCATATCACTGAGCTGCAGAGAATTTATTTCAAAAGCTCTAAACTGTGTGTGTGCATACATGCATGTGTTTGTGTGTGTGTGCCTGCATATGTTTGTATGTAAGTATGTGCGTGCAGGCATGTCTTTGTGTACGTGTGTGCATGCATGAATGTGTTAGTGTATGTGTGTGTGTGTGTGTGCGTGGTGTGTGTGTGTGCATTTATTTCTGTGTGTGTATGCATGTGTTTGTGTATGCATGTATTTGTGTGTGCATGCATGTGTTTGTGTGTGTGTGCGCATGTATTTGTGTGTGTATGCGTGCATGCATGTGTTTGTGTGCATGCATGTGCTTGTGTGTCCATGCATGCATGTGCTTGTGTGTGTGTATATGCATGTGTTTGTGTGTGTATGCATGTGTCTGTGTGCATGCATGTGTTTGTGTGTGTATGAGCATGCATGTGTTTGTGTGTAGGCATGCATTTGTATGTGTGTGTGCTAGGGTTGCCACATTTTCTAAATACAAATTTACTAGCTATACTCATTAGCATACATTTGTATAAAAATTGTAAAACATAAATCATGAATTGCTAGAACTAATTTTAGATGATCACTTAGAAGGAGTATGACCATGATGGCATTTTTGTATTTATTTTTACTTATTGACCTCAACCTTGAAAAAAACGACAATGCCAGTAAAATACTGGCTGGGTGGCAACCATCGTGGCTGGACTTTTAGCCGACGGACACTTGGCCGACGGACACTTGGCCGACGGACATTTGGCCGAAACACAAGTGGCTGTCACATAACAGTCCGGCCACGAGATAGATAGATTTGATAGATAGATACATAGATTAGATAGATCAATAGATGCAATAGATACATTTGATAGATACGATAGATAGATAGATAGATTTGATAGATAAATAGATAGATTTGATAGATAGATAGATAGATAGTTTCCCAGACAGAGAATTACAAAACGTGCGGCCTGGGACCCATGGTAAGGTTCCCAGAGGCAGTTGCGGCGCCCGAGGCTCTGATTAGAACAGAGCACTCTGGAACGTATCTGCCCTCGGCCGAAATCGGAACATTCTTTAGCTTTCTGTCTGTCAGCCAAATGTCCGTCGGCCAAATGTCTGTCTGCCAAATGTCCGTCTGCCAAATGTCCTTCTGCCAAATGTCCTTCTGCATTTTGTCAGAGCACCGGCAACCATAGTGCATGTATATGTTTCTATGTGTGTGCCTCTTTGTGTATAAAGATAAATGGACAGGCAGGAAGATAGAAAGAGAGACAGATAGACTGATAGAAAGATAGATAGATTTTCTATTTTTGCTTGATTCTTGAGGCTTTTTGTTTGCACAAATATACAGGAAATAGTTTTATTATAGCCTCATTTAAAAATTAAGACCATTAGAATATTAACATGTAGTGTGTGTCAACAATCTGAGTGTAAACTATAGCTGCAATAATGTTACATAAAAAATAAACATTTCCCAAAAAAATTAAAAGAATGTTAAAGCAAATTATCAAACAAATTAAGTTATAACAACTCTACATTTATGTTAAATTTACAAAACTATAGAAGGACACAGATTTTTTTTTAATAGAAACATTGTTTTTGATGGCAAATAAGAACAAAAATATGAAACCATTTTTGAATTTACTTATGGTCTTTGTAATGGAAGCTTTGTAAAGAAGTGCTTCCACAAATTACTCCTGAGTCTACAACACTCCAACTTGAGATCATGACCTCTTGTTCTTTTTTTTGTTGTTGTGAAAAATGCATTATTCCTCTTTATGGAATCCATTAATATACATGGAGGTTGCTTCAGCTAGTTCCCTTTTCCAATATAAACTATAAATATTAAGGTTTTTCCTTGTGAGGTATTTGTTAATACAATTTTAGTAGCTTTCCTTTGAAAGGTTCTAGTTTTTTATTCCTTTTTGGAGATGTGTTCTCTAGAATTGCACAAGATAAGAACCAGCTACAGACCTTTAAACTCATACTATGTTCCTCTGTGTTCTAACAATAAATTGCGTTTTTTAATTTAAAAGTAACTTTTTTCCACCCTAAATATATTATTTTACTCTCTATGATGTACTAATTTGTCTAATTCTCCAGTTTTTCTTTTTTTTGATACTATTCATTTGATCCACCCCTCCTAGAATATTAGCTCTTTTACATATTTTTTTCATCTATAAGTAAGACACGCCTTCTTCTGGAGACCACAATCAATATCTTTAATGTTTATTTCAAACAAAGCAGGCCCAAGGTCTAACCCATGAGGAACACCCATAGTAACTGCCCAAATACACTGCACTCTATTAATTCAAACATTCTAAAATGTATCTTTACGCAAGAATTTTTGATTAGCCCATTTAACAATCCATAAGTGTATGAGTCTATGGGGCATATTAATCAATGTGCGAGTGGACATGATATGAAGTAGCGTATCATGTCCGCCGCACATCTATAAATGCCACCAGCATTTCTTGTGAACTGCTGGTGCAATGCCACCCCCTGCAGATTCGCGGCCAATTGGCCACTAGCAGGGGGCATCAATCAACCCGATCGTATTCAATGAGGTTGATTTCTGTCTACGGCATCAGAGCAGGCAGACAAGTTATGGAGCAACGAAGCTTGATAAATATGCCCCCAAGGCTCATATCGATAAGAGAAAATATATTTTATGCAAAATGATGCCACCAAGTTGTTACTGTGACATCATAAACTTGTATTGTTGTTTGTAATTTAAACTGAAAACCTTGAAATGCCATTAGTGGACCTAGTAATGTGATGAATCATAACATGCATTCATAAGCTAGAAGATAGCTGAGAATGGGTAGAACAGGTAACCTAGCAACTTATAAAGTATTGAGAAACAACATCAGTAGTTCACTGAAAAAAACATCACACTATAAAAATCCACCCATTGTTGATTCAATTTCTGAGAATTATGGTCTTATATAAAACTATTGGTTGCTAAATAGATTTGTGTCATAACAAGGTCATGGTAACTGTTTGATTTAACAGGTAAACTGAGGATCTTTTTTCCCCAGTGTCTTCCTGATATACATACATACAATTTTTAATATATTTTGCATAATATACAAATCAAGTTTTTATTTGTCATTATACAATTTTGAATTTAATTTAAGATTGCCATGTCATTTATATACACATATGCAGAACTACAGATCAAGCATATATTAATAAAAAATAATAATAATCACAAATTTGTTTTTAACTATTATTGATGTGTCTGACCTATTTTGCCCTTGGTAACAGTTTAACAAACTTAATTTTAACCAGTTTGTATATCAAAGCAAAATTTGTCTATATGCCCAGGTACCATTGAAAACAAAACAAATCTGCAAATTAAGGCATTTCATCTGTGTGTATGTGTGTGCTTTTGGTATAGTTTATGTATGTGTGTGCATTTTCTGTTTAGTGTGTTTCTGCTGGGCTAATTTGGCCTACGGCATCACCAGATTTCCTGGTGGACTGCAGAAGTTGGGACTGGGCTGCCACAATTTAAGGAGGTGGTGCCACAATTGAGGAGATGTGGCTTTGTGGTTGTGCATGCAGACTGCTTTGTTTTACCTGCCACACAAAATGCAAATATAACAACTCACTGCTAGCACAGGACAAGCCTATGATGGCTGCCTGTCACATCTGTCATTCACTATGCAGAAGAAGCGTGTGTGCATTAGGTTGCAGTGACACATAATGGGCGCCATGTACTAAGCTTTGAAGTGACCGTCCGTCTGTATTTCTGCGTCAAAATTCGCTCACGATCTGCTTCTCGTATGTACCAATCTGCGATCTGGTCGAAAAACCACTATTTTCATCAGCGATCGTAATTTTACGCAACTGATCGTTCCGAAGCCTTTTTCCACTTACTACATGTTAGATCGCACGTAAATTCGCTGTAATCGGAAATTATGAATGTTACAACTAATCCGTCCACTCCAACTTTCACTGTAACTTCGCGTGATTTGCTTCGCGACCATTTAGGTAGCGAATACAATAGAAAACTATAGGGCGTCTCAACCTGACGCCAGGTAGAAGTACTTAAGTGAAAGGACTAGACTACTATTGTAGCATTATTGGTTTTTGGATCACTGAATGAAGATGGAGACACTTTTACACATGTTTCTTTTCCGATTAATTCAATTACGAGGAAGAAGGGCTATACAGGCAGCCTTACACTTTTTTGCCACCGGTTCATTCCAAGCTGTGTCTAGCGTTATAATTGGCATCAGCTGGCTTGTCTGACGATTATGACACCTAGATCGTCACGTGGGTAAAGAACTAAACCAATCAGGTCGCAGACTGCTTCTTAACTTTGCTCTTTCGCGCCGAACAAAGCTTCAAAGTTATCAATAATCCGATTGTCTTCGACACACAATAGACGCAAAATTTTAAGGCTTGGTTTTTAGTACATTCATGTAACGAAGTGCCATCCGCATGGTGCGAATGCCGGCGGGTTATTTCGATACGGTCTGTGCGAAAAAATTGACGCCTTAGTACATGGCGCCCAATGTCACTAGTACCACCGAATTGGAGTTTAAGCTACTAGGATCAGTCAGGTTACAAGCAGTTTGGTTGGATATCCACGTGATTGGTGAGCTACAATTGTTTAACCCTTGATTTATTGCCAAATTTTAATAAGTTGAGTATATAGATAGATCTATCTATAGCTATTTTTATCTATCTATATATACATTTATATACATATATATATATATATATATATATATATAGTGTGAGTATGTGGATGTGTGTACTAACACACATATTTTTATATATATATATATATATATATATATGTTTGTGTGTTTGAGTGTGTGTACAAACAAACATTTGTATATATAAATATATATACAGTATATATATATGTTTGTGTGTGTGTGTATAGTTGCCAACAGTCCCTGATTTCCAGGGTCAGTCCTTTTTTATAGCCGATACAATAGTGTTAACATCGGAATGAAGTTCGGATGTAAACACTATGGGCAAGATTACAAGTTGCGCTGCAATTCATTTACAAAAACTCAGCGCACATTATGGCTATTTTGTAGGGATGGGCGAATGTGTTTATATTCGAATGTTAGAACGAATGTCATTGTAGAAATTCGATTTACATAATAGAATGTTGATAAGAACGAATATTCTTAAAAATTCGATTTTCGAATGTTATTTTGTTTTCAAATGTCACATTCGAATTCGAATGTCATTTTCAAATTTGAATATTACATTTATAAAACACAATTGTAGACTAGAAACACTATTTTGAATTTGAATGTCACATTCAAATAGAATATCACATTCAAATTTCAATATTACATTTATAAAACACAGTATTAGACTAGAAATACTATTTCGAATTCGAATGTCACATTCGAATTGAATATAACATTCAAATTCAAATATTACATTTAAAAAACCCAGTATTAGACTAGAAATACTATTTCGAAATCGAATGTGACATTCAAATTCGAATGTCACTTTCGAATTCAAATATTACATTTAAAACACAGTATTAGACTAGAAATACTATTTCAGATTCGAATGTGACATTCGAATGTAGCATTCAAATTCGAATATTACATTTATTAAACACAGTTGTAGACTAGAAATACTATTTTGAATTTGAATTTCACATTCGAATTCGAATATTGCATTTCGAAATTGAATGAATACATAGCTAAACATTCTATTATTTGAACTAATATTTACGAATTTTATTGAAAATTTCGAAAACGAAAATTCAAAAATAGATTGTTAGAATGTTATATAAATATTCGAAATTCGATTCGAACGAACGAATGTATCAAAATTTGTTTTAAATTTCGAATTTTTAGAAACATTCTCCCATCCCTACTATTTTGCATTTGGGGTTACGCAGCTATTACAAGTTGAGAAATAACTTATTTTGCCTGCGCTTTAAGCCGCTTAATGCAAACTGCAAATTCTTGTGCGCGTTTACGTAATTCCCCATAGAAGTCAATGGAGATGACAAAAAGAAAAAAAAAACACAAAAACCCTAATATGTTGTGCAAAGCCGATAACTTATTCTCATTGAAAAGTGTACATGAAAATGCAAATATTTCATACTGCAAAAATGTTTTCGCAACAAAATATGTTCTATTTATTTCTAAATAAATATTTCTCTATATATGTGATTATTTTTGGACTGATATATCTATTTATTGCGAGATATGTATATAAATATATATATGTCTGAATATCTCGAGATCTATATGAGAAAATCTCTTTGATAATACATCTGAGATATTGTTTAATGTGCATAAGATTGTAATGTGAAATCTTTCATTATCTCCATAATTAAACATATCTCTATACATATAAATCCATGTTTCTCTATGTATGTGTATGTATCTCAATGTAAAATACCTGCGCCAGCTTTTTTCTATCTAACACCCGAGATCTTGTATCTTTGAGCCCTTATAACTTTTGTGTGCAATATTTGTTTTTAATAATTTTAATTAGACAATGTTAATATGAGTGTAACTGTACTTCATAATTTATTTTTGGAATGTTTCGTTAAACTTTTATATTCCGCAAAACTGTTAACTACAGCTCTTCAAGTGTGGAAAGGATTGTTGCGTAAAAGGCGAATGCGCGCACAATCTTGATTTTTCAAGACTTGTAATACCTGTGCAATGGAAATTGATTGTGAAAACACCATAACACGTGTGGTAAACTTATAACGCACAACTTGTAATCTTGCCCAATTGGTGAAAATGAAATCACACAATCGTCAGTGCGATCACGTGATTTCAAGGCCGGGGTCAGATCATGGGGGGCTGCCTTCACTGCTAGACACACACCCCGGCCAATTCTTAATGTCATCAAAAGGGAAACTGCAGGACACTGTATAAATGTAGGATGTTCCATGCCGTCCTAACTGCATTAAAGCCTAATGGCGTAAAGGGGTTAAACTGAATAAATCAGAAGAAAAAACCCTATTAAACAGCTCCTCCACAATAGGTAAGGAGCTGTGCTGATTTGTTGTAAAAGAGGGTGTATTACTTGGCTACTACTGTAGATAATTTACTGTTTGCATCTTTGCATTATTTAGTCCAACCGTAATCTATATATTTAAGTACTCTCTATCAACTTCAGCTTACTGATTTTAGCAAGAGTTTTAAACATACAGCACTTACACCTACACACAGAATCAAAAATATGAAAATTGCTGTCAGACTAAATAATACAAAAATCCATTTGCCCCCTACAGCTCACCCAGTCGGTGCTGTCCATAATCACACAGTAAGATCAGCTGCACTGAGTATTTGCTGTGCCTCTCTACCTGTGTATAGTAACACACTGCAGCCTAGCTCCTCCCCTGCCCCTCTGCTCTCAGAGTGTCATTAGGAGTCCAGGATAACTTAACTGGCTATTAGGACAGTAGATCTAAGGTAGTTTTACATACCGCCCAACATTTCAAAATTCAAAAGAAGGGCAGCCAAATATAATTCATTGTATGGGGTCCTAGGGTGGGTAAGCACATTAGCTGGCAGTCTGAGGCTATCAATGTTCGTTACCCTGGTGTTAACACTGCTCATCGTATAAAACTGAAGGCATGCTAGTATTATCACCAGGGGTTAGACGTCACTATTACCTGAGGTCAGAGGGTAAACAGCCTTCTTACTCCTGCTTAACCCACACACCAGTCCTTTTCCACAGGGAATCAAACAGGTATCTAACCCTTATAGTATATTTTGCTGAGACTTGCAGTATATGGACAACTCTTTCATAGACACTGTGCAACTGTGATAGTGTTCCTTTGGTGTATAATATATAAGTTGCTTACCCAGTCATCGTTATGCTTCTATGGTAGAAAATACCTGGTACAAAGCTCCTTCCGTAACTGTTAGGTAAGTGTCTTGTAAAGTCTCCAAGCTCCACTTTGTTGCAGAAGACGCCAACAGCCCCTCTGAGATCCTCTGATTAGCGCTTCACTGGGTTGCGGTCCCGTGACCTGTCCGGAAGTGTTGTATCACAGGTATAAACAAAGGCAGAAACAACCACATTGAGAAGGCGCCCAATCCTTCAATCAAAGCTTGATTCTTAATGAAACAAAGAGCGGTTGTTTGGTCATCAAGCTGTGCAATTTATTTTGCAGTGTAAACAGCAACACATCATAAGTGGTACAACAGGTCAGATAAATCAGATAAATGGTAACCCTCCACAGCAGCGGATATCCACTAGGGAAGTATGTAAATAAATCAGTCAGAACATCTCTGTTGAGCCCAAAAAATAGTGGTATTGTGAGGTTAGTCTATAAGTTCTGAGGATAAAAAAGTTTCCACAAACACGCAATAGAGTTATTCCTGGCAGGACAGCGGTAACTCTGTTAGTGTAGCCGGCTTAAGTATAACCACTCCTGCCAGGTAACCAAATTCCTCTCGTAACAACAGATGGACGTGGCCTAATACGTTTCGTGAGGCTTCTCCTCACTTCGTCAATAGAATTAAAAAAAACGCATGGTGCAATGTGGGACAGATAGTAAGCTTCCCGGGACAGCGGGACAGACCCCTAAAATCGGGACTGTCACGCGAAAATCGGGACAGTTGGGGGGTATGGTTTTATGTCACTTCAGTTCTGTGTGTCTTTAAGCACTCAGCTTAGCCCTGCAATAGTGTAATATATAAAGAAGTGATAATATATAAGCACTAAACAGTTAAAATTATTAATTAGGAGATGGTTTATATTTCATTATAACTTTACTGTAATAGTGCAAGAATACTTCTATTTTTATGTTCTCTTGGAAGAATTAATGACTGTTTATAGTATACGTTTTGTAAATATATGCCCCAATTATCTGTTTTAAAAGTATTTAAAGTGAAGGTAAAGTTTCAACTATCTCTATACACTATCAGTTTAGTCACAGTTTAAACATTATAATCGCTAACTTCTTTTCTGCAAACAAATATATATATTTATATAATAAAGATGTTTTAAATTACCCTACTGTGCCGTTCCTCACTCCTCCCATCAGCCATTTCCTTATTTCATACTAAATGACGTATAGAGCGGGTGGGACCGTATCTCCAAAGTGCGTTCAAGAGCACACAAGGAACAAAGCATGTTCATAGCGTCGTCTACTGATTACAATGCGCATGCGGTAATCCGCTCTCTTTTTTTTACCAAGCACTTGCTTTATTCTTCTACAATATTATTTGCAATGCGCATGCGCGAAACAGGTGTGCGCTTGTTCGACAAGATTAACAAAGAGATCCTAAACGCATGCACAGAGGATACAGTAGGCGATTGACGTAGATCTCTGGCCACCTAATGGCCAGAATTTCAATTGGATATTGAAAAAATGTGGCATGCAAAGAAAAAAAAATCGGGTTGATTTTACGTATAGCCCAAATGTAAGTATAAAGTTATAAATCTCAGTTTATACTTAGTTGTAAAAAAATTGATGAATGAAAGTACCATTCATTTAGGTGCACAAGCAAAACTACATAATGGCATACAGTGAACTTTACCTTCACTTTAAGCTGTCATTTAGCAAGATTTGTAAAGTTTAATTACATGGAAAAAACAGACAAAAAGTATTGTACCTTTAAGAGACTTAAATTATAACTATACATGGTCAGAAAATTATATAAATTTACTGTTATATTTTAGCATTTTATATTTTATATAATTTTATTAAAGGGATACTGAGCCCAAATTGTTTTTTTTTCATGATTCAGATAGAACATTCACTTTCAAGCAACTTTTTAATTTACTCCTATTATCAATTTTTCTTCATTCTCTTGCTACCTTTTAAAAAAAGAAGGCATCTAAGCCAAGGAGCCAGCCTGGACAGCACTTGTTGATTGGTGGGTGAATTTATCCACCAATCAGCAAGAACAACCCAGGTTGTTCACCAAAAATGGGCCGGCTTCTAAACTTACATTCTTGCTTTTCAAATAAAGAGACTGGGGCCTAGATTTAGAGTTCGGCGTTAGCCGTGAAAACCAGCGTTAGAGGCTCCTAACGCTGGTTTTAGGCTACCGCCGGTATTTGGAGTCACTCAAAATAGGGTCTAACGCTCACTTTTCATCCGCGACTTTTCCATACCGCGGATCCCCTTACGTAAATTGCGTATCCTATCTTTTCAATGGGATCTTTCTAACTCCGGTATTTAGAGTCGTTTCTGAAGTGAGCGTTAGAACTCTAACGACAAAACTCCAGCCGCAGGAAAAAAGCAGGAGCTTTCTGGGCTAACGCCGGTTTATAAAGCTCTTAACTACTGTACTCTAAAGTACACTAACACCCATAAACTACCTATGTACCCCTAAACCGAGGTCCCCCCACATCGCCGCCACTCGAGTAAATTTTTTTAACCCCTAATCTGCCGACCGCCACCTACGTTATACTTATGTACCCCTAATCTGCTGCCCCTAACCCCGCCGACCCCTATATTATATTTATTAACCCCTAACCTGCCCCCCACAACGTCGCCGCCAGCTACCTACAATAATTAACCCCTAATCTGCCGACCGCAAAGCGCCGCCACCTACGTTATCCTTATGTACCCCTAATCTGCTGCCCCTAACACCGCCGACCCCTATATTATATTTATTAACCCCTAATCTGCCCCCCTCAACGTCGCCGACACCTGCCTACACTTATTAACCCCTAATCTGCCGAGCGGACCTGAGCGCTACTATAATAAATGTATTAACCCCTAATCCGCCTCACTAACCCTATCATAAATAGTATTAACCCCTAATCTGCCCTCCCTAACATCGCCGACACCTAACTTCAATTATTAACCCCTAATCTGATGACCGAATCTCGCCGCTATTCTAATAAATGTATTAACCCCTAAAGCTAAGTCTAACCCTAATACTAACACCCCCCTAAGTTAAATATAATTTAAATCTAACGAAATTAATTATCTCTTATTAAATAAATTATTCCTATTTAAAGCTAAATACTTACCTGTAAAATAAATCCTAATATAGCTACAATATAAATTATAATTATATTGTAGCTATTTTAGGATTAATATTTATTTTACAGGCAACTTTGTATTTATTTTAACCAGGTACAATAGCTATTAAATAGTTAAGAACTATTTAATAGTTACCTAGTTAAAATAATAACAAAATTACCTGTAAAATAAGTCCTAACCTAAGTTATAATTAAACCTAACACTACCCTATCAATAAATTAATTAAATAAAATACCTACAATTACCTACAATAAAACCTAACACTACACTATCAATAAATACATTAAATACAATTTCTACAAATAACTACAATTACATAAACTAACTAAAGTACAAAAAATAAAAAAGAACTAAGTTACAAAAAATAAAAAATATTTACAAACATAAGAAAAATATTACAACAATTTTAAACTAATTACACCTACTCTAAGCCCCCTAATAAAATAACAAAGACCCCCAAAATAAAAAAAATCCCTACCCTATTCTAAATTAATAAATTTAAAAGCTCTTTTACCTTACCAGCCCTGAACAGGGCCCTTTGCGGGGCATGCCCCAAGAAAATCAGCTCTTTTGCCTGTAAAAAAAAACATACAATACCCCCCCCCCAACATTACAACCCACCACCCACATACCCCTAATCTAACCCAAACCCCCCTTAAATAAACCTAACACTAAGCCCCTGAAGATCTTCCTACCTTGTCTTCACCTCAACAGGTATCACCGATCCGTCCTGGCATCCGGTGCTGAAGAGGTCCAGAAGAGGCTCCAAAGTCTTCCTCCTATCCGGCAAGAAGAGGACATCCGGACCGGCAAACATCTTCATCCAAGCTGCATCTTCGATCTTCTTCCATCCGGTGCGGAGCGGGTCCATGTTGAAGCATCCGACGCGGATCCATCCTCTTCTTCCGGCGTCTCTCGACGAATGACGGTTCCGATCAGCCAATAGAATGCGAGCTCAATCTGATTGGCTGATTGGATCAGCCAATCGGATTGAACTTGATTCTGATTGGCTGATTCCATCAGCCAATCAGAATATTCCTACCTTAATTCCAATTGGCTGATAGAATCCTATCAGCCAATCGGAATTCGAGGGACGCCATCTTGGATGACGTCCCTTAAAGGAACCGTCATTCGTCGGGAGACGCCGGAAGAAGAGGATGGATCCGCGTCGGATGCTTCAACATGGACCCGCTCCGCACCGGATGGAAGAAGATCGAAGATGCAGCTTGGATGAAGATGTTTGCCGGTCCGGATGTCCTCTTCTTGCCGGATAGGAGGAAGACTTTGGAGCCTCTTCTGGACCTCTTCAGCACCGGATGCCAGGACGGATCGGTGATACCTGTTGAGGTGAAGACAAGGTAGGAAGATCTTCAGGGGCTTAGTGTTAGGTTTATTTAAGGGGGGTTTGGGTTAGATTAGGGGTATGTGGGTGGTGGGTTGTAATGTTGGGGGGGGTATTGTATGTTTTTTTTACAGGCAAAAGAGCTGATTTTCTTGGGGCATGCCCCGCAAAGGGCCCTGTTCAGGGCTGGTAAGGTAAAAGAGCTTTTAAATTTATTAATTTAGAATAGGGTAGGGAATTTTTTTATTTTGGGGGTCTTTGTTATTTTATTAGGGGGCTTAGAGTAGGTGTAATTAGTTTAAAATTGTTGTAATATTTTTCTTATGTTTGTAAATATTTTTTTATTTTTTGTAACTTAGTTCTTTTTTATTTTTTGTACTTTAGTTAGTTTATGTAATTGTAGTTATTTGTAGAAATTGTATTTAATGTATTTATTGATAGTGTAGTTTTAGGTTTTATTGTAGGTAATTGTAGGTATTTTATTTAATTAATTTATTGATAGGGTAGTGTTAGGTTTAATTATAACTTAGGTTAGGACTTATTTTACAGGTAATTTTGTTATTATTTTAACTAGGTAACTATTAAATAGTTCTTAACTATTTAATAGCTATTGTACCTGGTTAAAATAAATACAAAGTTGCCTGTAAAATAAATATTAATCCTAAAATAGCTACAATATAATTATAATTTATATTGTAGCTATATTAGGATTTATTTTACAGGTAAGTATTTAGCTTTAAATAGGAATAATTTATTTAATAATAAGAGATAATTAATTTCGTTAGATTTAAATTATATTTAACTTAGGGGGGTGTTAGTGTTAGAGTTAGACTTAGCTTTAGGGGTTAATACATTTATTATAGTAGCGATGAGCTCCGGTCATCAGATTAGGGGTTAATAATTGAAGTTAGGTGTCGGCGATGTTAGGGAGGGCAGATTAGGGGTTAATACTATTTATGATAGGGTTAGTGAGGCGGATTAGGGGTTAATAACTTTATTATAGTAGCGCTCAGGTCCGCTCGGCAGATTAGGGGTTAATAAGTGTAGGCAGGTGACGTTGAGGGGGGCAGATTAGGGGTTAATAAATATAATATAGGGGTCGGCGGTGTTAAGGGCAGCAGATTAGGGGTTCATAAGGATAACGTAGGTGGCGGCGCTTTGCGGTCGGCAGATTAGGGGTTAATTATTGTAGGTAGCTGGCGGCGACGTTGTGGGGGGCAGGTTAGGGGTTAATAAATATAATATAGGGGTCGGCGGTGTTAGGGGCAGCAGATTAGGGGTACATAGGGATAATGTAAGTTGCGGCGGTTTATGGAGCGGAAGATTAGGGGTTAATAATATAATGCAGGGGTCAGCGATAGTGGGGGCGGCAGATTAGGGGTTAATAAGTGTAAGGGTAGGGGTGTTTAGACTCGGGGTACATGTTAGGGTGTTAGGTGTAGACTTAGGAAGTGTTTCCCCATAGGAAACAATGGGGCTGCGTTAGGAGCTGAACGCTGCTTTTTTGCAGGTGTTAGGTTTTTTTTCAGCTCAAACAGCCCCATTGTTTCCTATGGGAGAATCGTGCACGAGCACGTTTTTGAGGCTGGCCGCGTCCGTAAGCAACTCTGGTATCGAGAGTTGCATTTGCGGTAAAAATGCTCTACGCTCCTTTTTTGGAGTCTAACGCAGCATTTTTTTGAACTCTCGACACCAGAGTTAATTTTATGGTGCGACCAGAAAAAAGCCTGCGTAGCGTTAACAGCCCATCTACCGCCAAACTCCAAATCTAGGCCCAAGAAATGAAGAAAATGTGATAATAGGAGTAAATTAGACAGTTGCTTAAAATTGCATGCTCTATCTGAATCACGAAAGAAAACATTTGGGTTCAGTGTCCCTTTAAATATTAATGTACCAAAACTAAGCTAGTACTGGATATAATATGTTGCTGTAAATCGTTCTACTTAAATATAAGTAAAAGCAAAATAACAGAAAAATATATCTTTAGTTAATGTTTCTATTTAAACTGTTGTTTTGCTTCCAGTATAATATAATGTATCTAGTTTTCCAGCAGCTCATATTAAAACTCATGAATGGAAAATGGCTGGTGCAGATAAATGCAAAAGCAACTTGATAGTCATATTTACAGTAGCACTTAGCAGTTAAGTTATATTGATTATGCATTATAATAAGCAATCTGTTTGGGTTAATATCTCACGCTAAAATTGGCTATTTTTTTTTCTCTAAGCAATTTACATTATGTTCCATCAGAAGCTTTTTCTGACCTTCTATAATAGCTCTCATTATTCAAGTGTTTTGCATCTTCCAAGTTTGTTAGTTTTTTTTTTTTCATTACTTTTCCTTTATAACAAAACAAAAGTGCTGTTTTTAATAGTATAAATTCAATACAAGTAAATAACAGACGTACATTGTTGTTGATAATGAATGATCATAAAGTAATCATTTTTCCTGTTTAGTGTATTATGTTCCACAATCTTTTTTGCATTGCACTTCTTAAATATTGCCCATGGTTTACTATTTGTGTCTCCCGTTGAAACCAATGGGAAGCAGTAAATAAGAATTAGCACTATAACTATCTAGAAAGTATAGTAGTATCCTTTCTTAACCCCTTAATGACCGAGGACGTACGCCATACGTCCTCAGAAAAAAGGCAGTTAACGCCTGAGGACGTGTGGCGTACGTCCTCGGTTTGGAAAGCAGCTGGAAGCGATCCTCATCGCTTCCAGCTGCTTTCCGGTTATTGCAGGATGCCTCAATATCGAGGCATACTGCAATAACAATTTGTACCCCTCCGGTGCAGAGAGAGCCACTCTGTGGCCCTCTCTACACCGGACATCGATGGCCGCAATCGTTGGTGGGTGGGAGCTGCAGTGGGAGGCGGGTGGGCGGCCATCGATGGTTTCTGATACACAGAGGGGGGCGGGATCGGGGGCGGGAGAGTCAGGGGCGCGCACAGACACGCGCGCGTGCACGGGGGATCAGCGGGCGGGCGCGTGCACGGGAGGGAGCGGGTGGGAACCGCTTACACTACAGAAATTATCATGTAGTAAGTTGGAGGAAGAGGGGGAATAAATGCCCCCAAAAAGTAATCTAAGGGATCTGGGAGGGGGTGGGGGTAGGGGTTGGTCGTGGGGAAGCTACACTACAGAAAAATGTAAAAAAAAAAAAAAAAAAAAAAAAAAATATTGTTAACTGGGTACTGGCAGACAGCTGCCAGTACCCAAGATGGCCCCCAATAAGGCAGGGGGGGGGGGTTAGAGAGCTGTTTTTGGGGGGGGATAAGGGAGGTTGGGGGCTAAGGGGGATCCTACAAAGTAGCATATGTAAATATGCTAAAGATGTATTTAAAAAAAAAAAAAAAAAAACTTTTATTTTAGTACTGGCAGACTTTCTGCCAGTACTTAAGATGGCGGGGACAATTGTGGGGTGGGGGAGGGAAGGGAGCTGTTTGGGAGATATCAGGGGGTCTGATGTGTCAGGTGGAGGCTGATCTCTACACTAAAGCTAAAATTAACCCCGCAAGCTCCCTACAAACTACCTAATTAACCCCTTGACTGCTAGCCATAATACATGTGTGAAAATTTAGCGTTTTTTTTAATTTGATTGCATTTGGCGGTGAAATGGTGGCATGAAATATACCAAAATGGGCCTAGATCAATACTTGGGGTTGTCTACTACACTACACTGAAGCTAAAATTAACCCTAGAAGCTCCCTACATGCTCCCTAATTAACCCCTTTACTGCTGGGCATAATACACGTGTGGTGCACAGTCGCATTTAGCAGCCTTCTAATTAGTAAAAAGCAAAACCAAAGCCATATATGTCTGCTATTTATGAACAAAGGGGATCCCAGAGAAGCATTTACAACCATGTATGCTATAATTGCATAAGTTTTTTGTAAATAATTTCAGTGAGAAACCTAAAGTTTGTGAAAAAAATTGTGAAAAAGTGAACATTTTTTTTTATTTGATCGCATTTGGCGGTGAAATGGTGGCATGAAATATACCAAAATGGGCCTAGATCAATACTTTGGGATGTCTTCTAAAAAAAAATATATACATGTCAGGGGATATTCAGGGATTCCTGAAAGATATCAGTGTTCTAATGTAACTAGCGCTAATTTTTAAAAAAAGTGGTTTGGAAATAGCAAAGTGCTACTTGTATTTATGGCCCTATAACTTACAAAAAAAGCAAAGAACATGTAAACATTGGGTATTTCTAAACTCAGGACAAAATTTAGAAACTATTTAGCATGGTTTTTGTTTGGTGGTTGTAGATGTATAACAGATTTTGGGGGTCAAAGTTAGAAAAAGTGTGTTTTTTTTCTATTTTTTCCTCATATTTTATAATTTTTTTTATAGTAAATTATAAGATATGATGGTATATTTTGAAAGTCCATTTAATGGCGAGAAAAACGGTATATAATATGTGTGGGTACATTAAATGAGCAAGGGGAAAATTACAGCTAAACACAAACACCGCAGAAATGTAAAAATAGCCTTGGTCCCAAACGGACAGAAAATGGAAAAGTGCTGTGGTCATTAAGGGGTTAAACAGTGACCAAAAATTAAGTTTCTCACTACTAGACGTTAAGGCGCAAAGTGGAGGCAAAAAGTGTGAAAGAATATCTGAAAATAAATCCCTGTACAATGTCAAAGGTTAAAATAATTTGCAGGTGTAAATTAATCTTTTGCAATCTGAATATTTTACAATTCTTTTTTCAATATTTTCCATCATAGATTAAAAAAAAATACTTTTCTTGATTTAGAAAGTCTTTCATCTAAAAACAAGAAGAATAGTGGCAGAAATAATTTTCTTAAAGAAAAAAAAATGGCTACAACAATTCTCATTTTCTTAATCAGGATTTTCACATTCACATTCTGCAAATCAGGGATTGTGAAACTCATAAGTTAAAAGCTTTCAAATGTTGTCCAAAGTTGCAGAACTACATTACAGACTCCATTTTTAAAAACTCCCACCTACTGTACAGAGCGAGTTTTATCTGATCATGGCTGGAAAAAAAATAAGGTAAAATAGCAAACACAACTCCCAATCACGATCTTGTTCCTAAAGACGACAATACTGTACTTTACAATCTTAAAAATGCAAGTATGGTTTAAAAAGAGATATTGATATCACAGGTTTACTAAGCACCATTTCAAGCTGTTGCATTTGCATTGCCTGGAAGCCTTGTGCTCACGAAAGCGTTCTTCTTTAGCCTTCAATGGGAGCCTCATTCTCATGCTGTCAGACACTGCAAATCACCTAGCACAGCACGGGGAAATTTGTGCAGTGTTGAGCAGCAAAAAAGAAATATATATGTATATGAATATATACATATATATTTACAGTATGTATTTATACGTATAAACATATTAATACGTAAATATATACAGTCGTGAAAAAGAACGTACATCCTCTTTAAATTCTATAGTTTCATGTAATAATAATCATCTGGTCCTTAGCAGATCTTAAAATTAGGTAAATACAACCTCAGATGAACAACAACACATGACACATTACACTGTGTCATCATTTATTTAACAAAAATAAAGCCAAAATGTAGAAGCCATGTCATCTATTTATCAAGCCGTCAACCGTAAATACGCTGGAATTCCGCAGCATATTTGTGGCGAGCCTGATTCCCCTTAGTTATCAAACCCTACAGACCGGAAAAAGTAGAAATTAATGGCGTAACATACGATCCGCCGGAGTCCGACACAGATCGATGCTTACGTCATTACAGATGTTCCGAATGCAAGTTCGGCACAATCTGACTACTTTTGTTAGTTATCAAATAGTTACCAGGTACGCTCGGCACAGCGTACCTGGTTTTCAAACCGTCGCCCTGGAGGCAGCGGATGCCATAGGAATCAATGGGAGTCTGAAAGCAGCGAAAGCTTCTGTTCGCTGCTGCCCGATATCTTATTGATTCCTATGGGAATGTTTACACCTAACACCCTAACATGTACCCCGAGTCTAAACACCCCTAATCTGCCCCCCCTACACCGCCGCCACCTACATTATACTTATTAACCCCTAATCTGCCGTCCCTACACCGCCACCACCTAAATAAAAGTTATTAACCCCTATCCCGCCGCTCCCGGACCCCTCTGCAACTAAATAAACTTATTAACCCCTATCCCATCACTCCCGGACCCCGCCGCAATGAAATAAACTTATTAACCCCTAAACTCCCGGAGCCCACCGCCACCTACATTATACTTATTAACCCCTAATCTGCCGCCCCCGAAACCGTTGCCACTATATTAAATTTATTAACCCCTAAACCTAAGTCTAACCCTAACACCCACTAACTTAAAAATAATTTAAATAATTCTAAATAAATATTCCTATAATTAAATAAATTATTCTTATTTAAAACTAAATACTTACCTATAAAATAAACCCTAAGATAGCTACAATATAACTAATAGTTGCATTGTAGCTATCTTAGGGTTTCTTTTTATTTTACAGGCAACTTTGTATTTATTTTAACTAGGTACAATAGTTATTAAATAGTTATTAACTATTTAATAACTTCCTAGTTAAAATAAATACAAATATACCTGTAAAATAAAACCTAAACTAAATTACAATTACACCTAATTTAAATAAATTCCCTAAACTAAATACAATTAAATAAAATGAAATAAAATTATCTAAAGTACAAAAAAACCCCCACTAAATTACAGAAAATAAAAAACAAATTACAAGATTTTTAAACTAATTACACCTTATCTAATCCTCCTAACAAAATAAAAAAGCCCCCCCAAAATAAAAAAAAGCCCTACCCTACACTAAATTACAAATAGCCCTTAAAAGGGCCTTTTGCGGGGCATTGCCCCAAAGTAATCAGCTCTTTTACCTGTAAAAAAAAATTGCAACCCCCCCAACATTCTATCAGCCAATCGGAATTAAGGTAGGAAAAATCCTATTGGCTGATGCAACCCCCCAACATTCTATCAGCCAATCGGAATTAAGGTAGGAAAAATCCTATTGGCTGATGCAACCCCCCAACATTCTATCAGCCAATCGGAATTAAGGTAGGAAAAATCCTATTGGCTGATGCAATCAGCTAATAGGATTGAAGTTCAATATTATTGGCTGATCCTATCAGCCAATAGGTTTGAGCTTGCATTCTATTGGTTGATTGGAACAGCCAATAGAATGCAAGCTCAATCCTATCGGCTGATTGGATCAGCCAATAGGATTTTTCCTACCTTAATTCCGATTGGCTGATAGAATTCTATCAGCCAAACGGAATTGAAGGGACGCCATCTTGGATGACGTCACTTAAAGGAACCTTCATTGTTGAAGAAGACGTTGTCAGAAGAGGATGCTCCGCGTCAGATGTCTTGAAGATGGAGCCGCTCCGTGCCGGATGGATGAAGATAGAAGATGCCGTCTGGATGAAGACTTCTGCCCGTCTGGAGGACCACTTCTGCCGGCTTCATTGAGGACTTCGGCCCGGTTGGTTGAAGACTTCTCAAGGTAGGGTGATCTTCAAGGGGTTAGTGTTAGGTTTTTTTTAAGGGGGGATTTGGTGGGTTGTAGAGTAGGGTTGGTTGCGTGGGTGGTGGGTTTTAATGTTGGGGGGTTGTAATTTTTTTTTACAGGTAAAAGAGCTGATTACTTTGGGGCAATGCCCCGCAAAAGGCCCTTTTAAGGGCTATTTGTAATTTAGTGTAGGGTAGGGCTTTTTTATTTTGGGGGGGCTTTTTTATATTGTTAGGGGGATTAGATTAGGTGTAATTAGTTTAAAAATCTTGTAATTTGTTTTTTATTTTCTGTAATTTAGTGGGGGGGGTTTGTACTTTAGATAATTATATTTAATTTTATTTAATTGTATTTAGTTTAGGGAATTTCTTTAATTATAGTGTAGTGTTAGGTGTAATTGTAACTTAGGTTAGGTTTTACTTTACAGGTATATTTGTATTTATTTTAACTAGGAAGTTATTAAATAGTTAATAACTATTTAATAACTATTGTACCTAGTTAAAATAAATACAAAGTTGCCTTTAAAATAAAAAGAAACTCTAAGATAGCTACAATGTAACTATTAGTTATATTGTAGCTATCTTAGGGTTTATTTTACAGGTATTTAGTTTTAAATAGGAATAATTTATTTAATGATAGTAATATTTATTTAGATTTATTTAAATTATATTTAAGTTAGGGGGTGTTAGGGTTAGATTTAGGGTTAGGTTTAGGGGTTAATAAATTTAATATAGTGGCGGCGATGTTGGGGGCGGCAGATAAGGGGTTAATAAATGTAGGTAGGTGGCGACGGTGTAGGGAGGGCAGATTAGGGGTTAATAAGTAATGTAGGTGGCGGTGGTGTAGGGGGTGGCAGATTAGGGGTTAATAAGAATAATGTAGGTGGCGGTGGGCTCCAGGTGCGGCGGTTTAGTGGTTAAACACTTTATTTAGTTGTGGAGGGGTCCGTGAGCGGCGGTTTAGGGATTAAACACTTTATTTTGTTGTGGCGGGGTCCGTGAGCGGCAGTTTAGGGGTTAATACATTTATTAGAGTTGCGGCGGGTCCAGGAGCGGCGGTATAGGGGGTAAACAGTATAGTATAGTGTGGGTGTTTAGTGACAGGGTACCAAGAAAGCTGTAAAAAGCCGAAGAGCAGCGAGATCGATGACTGTTAGTTAACAACAGTCTGCTGCTCATCGCCCCGTACTTGGTGCGTGGCTTTTTGACAGCTTTTTTGATAATTTTGGAGAACGTATTCAGGTCAGCGGCAGCAATGTTAGGCGATCTTAGGCAAGCGTATTGGTGCCGTCGAATGCAAGTAAGTTGACGGCTTGATAAATAGATGCCATAGTGTGAAAAACTAAGTACATCTTATAATTCAATAGCTTGTAGTACCACCTTTAGCAGCAATAACTTAAAGTAATAATTTTCTGTATGACTTTATCAGTCTCTCACATCATTGTGGAAGAATTTTGTCTCACTCTTCTTTACAATCTTGCTTCAGTTCATTAAGGTTTGTGGGCATTAATTTATGCACAGCTCTCTTAAGGTCCCTCCACAGCATTCCAATCGAGTTGAGGGCTGGACTTTGACTGAGCCAATGCAACAACTTGATTATTTTCTTTTTCAGACATTCTGTTGTAGATTTGCTGGTGTGCTTGGTATCATTGTCCTGTTGCATGACCCAATTTCGGCCAAGCTTTAGCTGTCGGACAGATAACCTCAGATTTGACTCTAGAATACTTTCTCAGAGGAGTTCATGGTCGACTCAATGACTGCAAGGTGCCCAGGTCCTGTGACTGCAAAACAAGCCCAAATAATCACCCCTCCACCACCGTGCTTGACCGTTGGTATGAGGTGTTTGTGCTGATATGCTGTGTTTGGTTTTTGCCACGCTGTGCATTATGGCCAAACATTTCCACTTTGGTCTTGTCTGTCCAAAGGACATTGTTCCAGGAGTCTTGTTATTTGTTCAGATGCAACTTTGTTTTTTGTTTTGTGCTGTTGCTGTTGGTCCGTGGTGGTGGGGGGCACCTCCCTGAAATTAGTTGCAGGTTGGGATGTCTGCACATGTATATATATATATTTAGACATGTACATGTATTTATCTCTGTGTTAAAGCCCTTTCCTGCCTTTATTCTAGCACCTGAGACCTCATATCTTTGCGCCCTAATAACTTTTTTATGCAGTATTTTTTTAAAATAATTTCTATTAAACAGTGTTATTAGGAGTGTAACTCTACTGTTAATAAATGTATTGTTGATGTTTTTTGTACAACATTTTAGTTGATTGTAACAGTTAACCAGAGCTCTGAAGTCATGCTAACCTGATACGCATTAAAATTAAATTGCTCTCAAGTGAATGCGTTTACTTTCCACTGGTAATACACGTGCTACTTCCGATGAATGCAAAGAATCACAATATACCCCTTATCTCTGGCGTGCAACAGTTATCACGCCACTCACATCTAGCCCTATGTGTTTAACCCATTTGCAGGTGATAAACACATATTTATATGCAAACAACAGTGTATTATTTATCAAGTCTTTCGAGCATTTTCTTTTTGGGTTTTCTTGTCCCTTTAAATTATACACAAGGATGTATGTTTTACAATTTATAAATTGGGGCAGAAAATGTGATAAATTAAAACATAAACTGACAAGGGCAGCAATGTTGAAAAGATGTGAAACAAATACATTTTGTTTCTTGAGGGTTTCAAAGTAAAAAGCTTAATAAAAAATAAATGAGAAGGTAAAATGCATATTTCATTCTAATTTGCATGTGATAAAATAAGAGAGTGTCTGGGCTCTGTGTCACATGTTAACTAAATGTTTGCAGACTACAATAACTGCCCTAGAAAATGACAGCACAAGACAAATTGATTGATGCTATTATACATATTAGCTAGATAAAATCATGAATCAATGTCAACACCACTACAAAGTGAAAAAAAGTTCTTTGTAACTCAAATAAATGGACTAATAATATAGAAGTACTGAATCTATTACATTTTGGATGAAAGGTTGACTTTTACTGTATGCAGATCATTAGCCTAGTCCTACTAGTTTAAAGGAATATCCTGCATAGTGTGTGTGTACATTCATGTGTGTGAGTGTATGTGTGGGTGCGTGTGCAGGTGCACACATGCACGTGTACATGTGTATGTTTGTGTGTAATTAAGCACTGCATTTTTTAACCACTGAATACACAAAAAATTATTTACAAAAATGCCAACCATCATTTTGTGAGCAACATTTCCTTTGCTTTCCATTCCAGGGACCTTGAGAAGCCTCTTAAATGGACACTGTACTAAAAATTATTTTGGTTTAATGTCCCTTTAAAAAAGCAAATTATATCCAATAATGCATGCTATTATAGTCCACTACATATCAATAGGTAAATGTCACTTTTTTCACATTTGAGGAGCGCAATTAAGTGTTCCCACTCAAGTGTAAACACCTAACGCATGCTAAAAAATTTGTGACCAGGTTAACCCATAGACTTCAATGGAGCTTGAAAACTGAAAAAAAATTATGCAAGTGCACTCTACCAAACGTGAAATATGTATATTTTACATTCCAATGTTCTTCAAATTGAAGATGACCAGAGCTCTGAAGTCTCGCTATCCCGAGACAAGTTAAATTAGATTGAATTTAAGCGAACACTTTTACTTTCAACTCATAATACACATGCTATTTCCTTTGCATGCATAGAACCGGGAAGAAAAAAAACTTATCGACTGTGCGCGCCACTTGTAGTCTAGGTAAAAGTTTTCATTGGACTTTAATTCCATTAGTTAATTCTTTTCTAGAGAAAGAAAATAATGTTTTATGTAAGTGAATGTTATGTTTGCTATATCAAATTCATTAAAATTCTAGCCGAATTTACATTAGTTAATTTTAGTATAATGAGTATGAGTCCCTATTTGAATGCTAATTTTGCTATATTAAATTTTTTTTTTTTGGTACATTGATGTGCTACATATAGGAATCTCTTGTCCCTTTAAAAAGCCAAGCTTAGAAAACATTGTATGAAATTAACCATTACATAGGTAATTAAATAAGCAAAATACTTTCCTTCTGAATATAAAGTTGCTTTTAGCTAGTGAGTTGGCTCAGTTTTTTTAGGTTGCAATATCTATACTACATAAAAAGAGACATGCTCAACCTGGGAACGAAAAACAGCATAATAGCTTGTTCTATGGCTAGTTACCACACAAGAAGCAGCCTCTTTTTGCTCAACATGTGCCTTTCACAGAAAATAACTTTCCTGAAGCATATCAGTCTGATCCTGACTTCACAGTACAGTCCAGCCCGAAATACCAGGCAATCCCTCTGTGAACAAGAGAAACAGCAAAACACCAGACATACGTTTTTTGGCCTATTGTGGGCCTTATCATTGAGGTGCAGCCATATCCCTGTAGGCACACTGAGCAACGGGTCCACATCTGGGTTCTCGCATAACACTTAGGGAGACTTCCCTAAGTGTCATAATTTGCATACATAAAAAGAGAGACGCGCTCAACCTGGGAATGAACAATAGCATAATAGCTTGTTCTATGGCTAGTTACCACCCAAGAAGCAGCCTCTTTTTGCTTAACATGTGCCTTTCACAGAGAAGAACTTTCCTGAAGCATATCAGTCTGATCCTGACTTCACAGTACAGTCCAGCCCCGAAATACCAGGCAATCCCTCTCTGAACAAGAGAAACAGCAAAACCCCAGACATACTTTTTTTGGCCTATTGTGGGCCTCATCAGTGAGGTGCAGCCATATCCCTCTAGGCACACTGAGCAATGGGTCCACATCTAGGTTCTCGCATCACACTTAGGGAGACTTCCCTAAGTGTCATAATTTGCATACATAAAAAGAGAGACGCGCTCAACCTGGGAATGAACAATAGCATAATAGCTTGTTCTATGGCTAGTTACCACCCAAGAAGCAGCCTCTTTTTGCTCAACATGTGCCTTTCACAGAGAATAACTTTCCTGAAGCATATCAGTCTAAACCTGACTTCACAGTACAGTCCAGCCCCGAAATACCAGGCAATCCCTCTCTGAATAAAAGAAACAGCAAAACCCCAGATGTACGTTTCGGCCTATTGTGGGCCTCGTCAGTGAGGCGCAGCCATATCCCTCTAGGCACACTGAGCAACGGGTCCACGTCTGGGTTCCTGCATCACACTTAGGTAGACTTCCCTAAGTTTTATAATTTGCATACATAAAAAGAGAGACGCGCTCAACCTGGGAACGAACAATAGCATAATAGCTTGTTCTATGGCTAGTTACCACCCAAGAAGCAGCCTCTTTTTGCTCAACATGTGCCTTTCACAGAGAAGAACTTTCCTGAAGCATATCAGTCTGATCCTGACTTCACATTACAGTCCATCCCCGAAATACCAGGCAATCCCTCTCTGAACAAGAGAAACAGCAAAACTCCAGACGTACGTTTTTTTGGCCTATTGTGGGCCTCGTCAGTAAGGCCCAGCCATATCCATCTAGGCACACTGAGCAACGGGTCCACGTCTGGGTTCCCGCATCACACTTAGGTAGACTTCCCTAAGTGTTATAATTTGCATACATAAAAAGAGAGGCGCTCAACCTGGGAACGCACAATAGCATAATGGCTTGTTCTATGGTTAGTTACCACCCAAGAAGCAGCCTCTTTTTGCTCAACATGTGCCTTTCACAGAGAAGAACTTTCCTGAAGCATATCAGTCCGATCCTGACTTTACAGTACAGTCCTGCCCCGAAATACCAGGCAATCCCTCTCTGAACAAGAGAAATAGCAAAACCCCAGACATACGTTTCGGCCTATTGTGGGCCTCGTTAAAACCTCTGCCTATAGGCTAACACATTTATTCCCCTTGGCTTTTGAAATAAGTTACTTATAAATAATATTGTTATTATTTTGTTGTGAGATAACTTTGTAAAGAAGCACAATTTCCTTTATTCTCTTGATACAAGTTCTAAATACCATACTAAATATAAAGTAGTATGAAGGTTTATAGGTGACACAGGGAATATCATATTCATTTTTATTTGTTCATCTTTTTTTAAAATTTATTTAGGGCCAGATTACAAGTGGAGCGCTAATTTGCCCGTTTTTTTGCCTGCGATAAATAACTCGCCATTACAAGTGGCTGGTTATTGCTACCGTGAGCTCCAGGTAACAATTAGCACTCACAAAGTTAACCAGAGGTTTGACCAATTGCCCCCAAAATGATGTCCCCCAATTGCCCCCCAAAATAACAAGTGAGGTCCCTTTTAAAAAAAAAAACAACAAAAGAAAAACTGCACTAAGCAGCTTTTGGGGGCTAAAAGTGGAGGATGTAGGGTTTTAAAAAAAATGGCACTGAAAAAGTGCCTTTACATAATAGTCTATGGGGACTGTGTGTTTCCAGTAAATATTTATGTATATGCTTATATACATATATAGTTATGTGTTAATATGTATACATATATATATATATACATATTAACACATAAATATATATGTATATATATATATATATACATATTAACACATAAATATATATGTATGCATTTATATACATATATATTTATATTTGCTGCCCATTGCTGCGTGACTTACCCCCTTCGCTGTATCTGATGGCATGAGAACAAGACTCCTATTGGAGCCTATGGAAGAGCTCTCTCGTAAGCACAATGCTTCCGTGCAATGCGAATGCGAGGTCACATTTGCATTGCACCTCACTAGTAATCTTAGTGCACATTTGTGTGTGCTGGTATTACTACATTGATCGCATAATGTTTGTTTTTCTTGACAGGTTGGTGAATGTCGTTAAGGTCAACCAATTGTTGCAGTACTGAATATTACCTAATAGGTAGCAGATACCTAGGTATCCATAATGCTCAAACATGAATTTCCTACAAGTTTAAGTTTTAACTTAAACTCCTTATACTAAACTTATTTTATGCAAAGAACATATTAGAAACATACTTCAGTGCTGCTTATTTGTTTTCAGCCTATAAAGTTTTGTTAAAAAATATGTTAGAGTCAGTTTATCGTGATTATATTATTATTCAGTAATCTTTTTTATATTTAATATCTTCTTAAATGCAGTCATTTAGCACTCTAAATTGCTTAAAATAGTACTGATATGAGTTGTTTTAGATTTATTTTTTGTGTGGGATTAGAGAATAAAATTGGTTATGTTCTGTTCATTGTAAGGATCATTGGGTGACCATTAATATCCATTAAGTTTTATAGCTTTTAGCTCAAATTACCATATAATGAATAATCCCTATTGAATCTTCATTGGGCCATATGGCCTGACTATAGTTTCTAAATAATATAAACTTGTGAACATTTAATTTACCGCTATATTAAGTACAATTGCTTGAGAACAATTTAGCAGCATCCTGACTGTGTTCTTCAATAACTCTTTACTTGAAGCATTTTTACTATTTATTTTCTTTAACTTCCTTTGGAAAACTTCACAGTAATTACAGCTATGAATTTAGAGAAAACCACAAAAATGTTTTCAAACCATTATTTTAATAAAAAAAATCTATAAAACTGTAAAGTCAATTGCATCAGAGCGAGATAGTGTAAAATACAGCTTATTGTTGAATGAGTTGTTATTTTGCTTGTTATGTCACTTGACCAATTCATATGTATGTCTAATGTGAGCTCTGATTTCTCTAATTATGTCATATGACCCATTGAAACAAATGCCCTAACGGAGCTCTTATTTAGGTAATTGTGTCCCACTACTGATTTATACACCCGCTTAAAGGGACATCTGATTTTGCTAGACATATGTCTCATTTATACGCATGTAAGGCCTATACACATAAATGCCAACTTTAATAAACTATTAAGCCACTTTTAATAATGAAATTGGTTAAAGGGACAGTCTACACATTAGTAATCTTAAAGTCTTACTTTAGATTAAGCTGCAAATATACTCCTGCACCCTTTCTATATCATGCAGCAAGAACAGTAAATAAGTTATTTTTAAATGACTATTGTTTCAAGTTACTTTGAAATGGTTTCCAAGCTCCGCCCACTGATAATATCACGATATGAGCTGCATCTATAAACTCTGCTGAATAGCATTGACAGTCTGTTGAATCCAATTAGAGAGCCTTTTGTAACTAGTGAAGCCTTTAATGCAGCCTAAATAGTGATGTCATCAGCGGGCAGAGCTTGGCAGCCATTTCAAAGTGACCAGAAAGAATAGGCATTTTAAAATAACTTTTTTACTGTACTGCTGCATGAAATAGAAAGTGTGCAGGAGCATATGTGCAGCCTAATCTAAAGTTAGCCTTTAAGATAACTAACGTGTAAACTGTCCCTTTAAATTTAGTTTGCATTATTTAACAGTGGTCATAACAAGGAAGTAGTTGGAGTTATACATTCTGTCAAGATTTCTACGCTTCATTAAAAAAGAAATGCTTCAATCTATTGTGTAAGAGGAGCTAGCTGTCTTACAGAGAGGTATGTTAGACTTTTTAGTTCTCAAAGTTGTTTGGAATGTTCCAATATTCTTTTTAGAACTTTGAAGTACAGCTGTATGTACCTAAAGGCTTGAGGGCTTAGTGGCAAACAGGGATGCTGAGAGCAGCAATTCTTTCACAACCATAGCTTGGTGGGTGTTCAATTACTTATGATTTTGCACATTTTATTCCCTGTTGAGTTCAATACAATGTTCAAAAAAATAACTTGACAGGAAATACAAAAACAAGATTGTTAAATAGTAAAAATATTTACTTCATGATCAAGAATTTCTAAACCATGTGCAGCTTTTTTTTTTTTCATTCTAAAAATAAAATACCCAAACAAGTTATATAGAAAATGTTACCTAGTGATGGCCCAAATACTGAAGTAAACAGTTGTCTGCCTTTTCATATTTTTATTTTAAATTATCCCTAGATAAAAAAAACATGTCAAAATAATTTAGCAAAAACCTAGCATATAGGGCCATCTTCCTTAGTGTGAACTTTTCTGAAATCTAAGAATTAATAAAATAGAGAAAAGACAATGGCATTGCAAATGGTTAGAAAAGGACAACAATTTGATATGTGGAGTAAAAAGAAAATTGATACACTAGATAGGCTAGAAGAATTGCTTGTCCACCTCATTAAAAATGTCACTCTGAGTATAAATCAAAAATCTGTGAAATTGCAGGTTCCTTTATAGTCATTTGTTATATTATGGTAATGAAGCAGATGGTGAGGTTTTAGACCTTAAAAATGAGGTTACCAACAAAGATTGCCACAATGCTAAGGTTGGTGGTTGAACTTGCTGGAGGGGGGTCATCATTTTTCTGTAATTATTCTTAATTTTCTTCTTTTTCTAAACATGTATATTGCTTATTGTTTAAGATAAGAAAGCAAACATGTTATGAGGTGTTTTGGATTATGTACTAAAATTGGTCATGGTCTGTTCATTGTGAGGATTATTGGGTGTTCCTTAATATCTATTACCTTTTATAGCTTTTATCTCTAGTTATCATATAATGGACATGAAAAACAAAGTTTGCCTTGCAAATTTATGGCGTGGGACATCTTCAATTTGAGACTAATACAATGGTGATTGTAGGTGCATAGCACCCTCATATTATTTTAACAATAATTAACAAAACGTGTTTACCTTTGGCTTCAAATATTCTTTATCATATGGAATTTCTATATCAGCTGTTGTCTAATTTCAGTGGGGCTATTAGAAACCAACTTTATCTACAAAAATCCCCATAGATTTTGCAGAAAATTAAAATATTGATAAGTCCTTTAACTAAATTAGTATCTACATCTATGCTAGTTAATTGCTAAATATATTGCTAATCAAAATATTTTTATTTTATTTATGAATTCATTTTTCCACAATGTTTTAAAAAAAAAAAAAAAATAGAAACTTTGTTTTACTACAGGTATTTTAAATTAATTGAATTAATCGTAGGCTTAAAAGTCTCAAGTGATCTTAGTTAACTTCCCTGGGTTTAATTAAAACATCTGTGCACTTTTAATTTATTGATTTCTCCAACTCATATGTCATGTTTTTAACGCACCTCAGCATGCACTGCTTAATTTTTAACCCGATTTCTACTTAAATGAAGCAATTAAATTCACCCCGGATTAATTAAAGCATCCATACTTTAGTGCTTAAGTCAGCGTGTGTGGCTTCCCCCCTCACGGTTTCTGAATGTCAGAGATTCGACACACCTGATGTGCTTTTTGTCCTTCTGAAATTCTTGGATGCATCAGAATAGCAAACTGTGTAATCTGCTATTGATGTGAGTTTGTTTATTAACTATATTATTTACATCAAAGTATTTTATTTAAATACATGGAACATTTGCAAACAGATCAATAAATATCTGTGCATTTCTATGTTAAACCAAATATGTATAGGAAAGATAGATAGATAGAAATATAAATATATTAATAGATAATAAATAGATAGAAAGAAAGAGAGATAGATGGATAGATAAATACTAACAAACATGGTGGTTAGAAGCTCTGCACAATACCATGTTAAGCAAATTTGACATTTTTAATAGCTATGGCCCATTCTATTTTGTTTAACAGTAGTTAGTTACTTTACAGCACAAAATCATTTTGACTCTCCCCTTTACAAAGTTATTTGGAATTTCCTGTCATTCTTTTTATAAGTTTGATGTAAAGCTGTGAACACCAAAAGGCTTGAGGGCTTAATAGCAAACAGTGATGCTGAGGGCTGCAATTCTTTCACAACCATAGCTTGGTGGGTGCTTGATTCTCTATGATTTTTTTGCAGTCCTTATTCCCTATTCAGTTCAGTACCATGTTCTAAAAGATCTTCACAGGAAATATAAAAACAAGATTGTTAAACTGTAACTTTTTATTATTGTGGTGTTGCAAGTCTGTGCTAGTTTGCAGGTTTTTTTCACATAATAAATTAAAGTGATGGTAAAGTTTATCAGTTTATTCACACTTTCTAGTTAGCCTGTTTTTAAAGCTTAAAAATTATTCACAACAATAGATCGCAATCTTTAAAACTTTTTTCCTACCGCTCCTCGCTCTTCCCATTGGACTCCCTGCTCGGATATCTCATTACAATAGAAAGCATTCCCACCCGCTCCCTACGTCACACGCGTAGGATTGGAACAGCCAATAGAATGCAAGCTCAATCCTATTGGCTGATTGGATCAGCCAATAGGATTGAACTTCAATCCTATTGGCTGATTGCATCAGCCAATAGGATTTTTTCTACCTTAATTCTGATTGGCTGATAGAATTCTATCAGCCAATTGGTATCTAAGGGACGCCATCTTGGATGACATCACTTAAAGGTACCTTCATTCTGTGTTAGTGGTCGGATGAAGAGGAAGCTCCGTGTCGGATGTCTTAAAGATGGACCCGCTCAGCGCCGGATGGATGAAGATAGAAGATGCCGTCTGGATGAAGACTTCTGCCCGTCTGGAGGACCACTTTTGCCCGGCTTGGATGAAGACATCTGCCCGTCTGGAGGACCACTTCGCCCGACTTGGATGAAGACGTCTCCCGGTAAGTCGATCTTCAGGGGGTTAGTGTTAGGTTTTTTTAAGGGTGTATTGGGTGGGTTTATTTTTTAGATTAGGGGTTTGGGCTTGCAAAAGAGCTAAGTGCCCTTTTAAGGGCAATGCCCATCCAAATGCCCTTTTCAGGTCAATGGGGAGCTTAGGTTTTTTTAGCTAGTATTTTATTTGGGGGGTTGGTTGTGTGGGTGGTGGGTTTTACTGTTGGGGGGTTGTTTGTATTTTTGTTTTTTTTTAAAGGTAAAAGAGCTGATTACTTTGGGGCAATGCCCCGCAAAAGGCCCTTTTAAGGGCTATTGGTAGTTTAGTTTAGGCTAGGGTTTTTTTTTATTTTGGGGGGGCTTTTTTATTTTAATAGGGCTATTAGATTATGTGTAATTAGTTAGTTAATTAGTTTAAATATATGTAATTTGTTTATTATTTTCTGTAATTTAGTGTTTTTTTTGTACTTTAGCTAATTTAATTTAATTTAGGTAATTGTATTTAATTTAGTTAATTTATTTAATTATAGTGTAGTGTTAGGTGTTAGTGTAACTTAGGTTAGGTTTTATTTTACAGGTAAATTTGTATTTATTTTAACTAGGTAGTTATTAAATAGTTAATAACTATTTAATAACTATTGTACCTAGTTAAAATAAATACAAACTTGCCTGTAAAATAAAAATAAACCCTAAGATAGCTACAATGTAACTATTAGTTATATTGTAGCTAGCTTAGGGTTTATTTTACAGGTAAGTATTTCGTTTTAAATAGGAATAATTTAGTTAATGATAGGAATATTTATTTTGATTTATTTAAATTATATTTAAGTTAGGGGGTGTTAGGTTTAAGGTTAGACTTAGGTTTAGGGGTTAATAACTTTAATATAGTGGCAGAGACATTGGGGGCGGCATATTAGGGGTTAATAAGTGTAGGTAGGTGGCGGAGACGTTGGGGCAGCAGAGTAGGGGTTAATAAATATAATGTAGGTGTCAGCGATGTTGGGGGCAGCAGATTAGGGGTTAATAAGTTTAATGTAGGTGGGGGCGGTGTCTGGAGCGGCAGATTAGGAATTAATAATTATAATTTAAGTGCCGGCGATGTCGGGGGCAGCAGATTAGGGGTTAATAAGTGTAAGATTAGGGGTGTTTAGACTCGGGGTTCAATGGGGCTGCGTTAGTGAGTTTTACGCTGCTTTTTTACAGGTGTTAGACATTTTTTCAGCCGGCTCTCCCCGTTGATTCCTATGGGGAAATCACGTACGAGCATGTTACACCAGCTCATCGCTGACTTAAGCAGCGCTGGTATTGGAGTGCGGTAATGAGCAAAATTTTGCTCAACGCTCACTTCTTGTCTTTTAACAACGGGTTTCTGAAAACTCGTAATACCAGCGTTGCAGGTAAGTGAGCGGTGAGGGAAAACTGCTCGTTAGCACCGCACAGCCTCTAACGCAAAACTCGTAATCTGGGCCTTTGTTATTACAAAAAAATTCTGCATTCTTCCAATAGATTAAAGGGACAGTAGACACCTGATATTTCTATGTAAATTGTCAAATTACACTAAAGCGATATTTGTGCCCAACTAAGTAATACCAATGCACGCTAATGTGCGCTGGTATTACAAGTTAGATGCAATGCAAACACCACCTCGTGTTCACATTGCACGGAAGCATTGTGCTCACTAGAGTGTGCTTTCATAGGCTCCAATGGGAACCTCATTCTGAAGCCGTCATACACAGCACAGAACCTAAGCACAGCCAAGGCGGTAAGTATCGCAACGATGGGCAGCAATTTTACATATATATGTATATGATATATATTGATGTAGGAAAACCTGAAAAAACCTTGGCAAACCTCCAGACGCTTGAGTAAAAAATTTATAAAAACTTTATTGGATACAAGAATCAGTCATAAGAAATTTAAAAAATAAAAAAATAATGCTCTCAGCTGGAAAAAAACGTCTTATGTGTTTTGGCAACATATATATATATATATATATATATATATATATATATATATATATATATATATATATATATATATATATACATATATATACAGTATATATATTTACAGGGAACACACAGTTCCCATAGACCAAAATGTAAAGGCACTTTTCAATGCTTTTTTTTTTTCTTACACCCACACCCGCCAACTTTTAATTCCTTAAAACTGCCTAGTGCAGTGTTTTTTAATGAAAAACAAAGCCGTTTTTTTTTTTTCATAAAAAACTAAAAGACCCTTTATTTTGGGGGGGCATTTGGGGTACTTTTAGAAAATTATCAATTTTCTGAGCGCTAATTGCTACCGTGAGCTCGCGGTAGCAATAACCAGCCACTTGTAATGGCTGGTTATTTATCGCATGCTCGAAAATGAGCGAATTTACCTATTTGCGGGCGTATGATAAATTAGCGCTCCACTTGTAATCTAGCCTGAAATGTTTAGTTATACATAATGAAACTACTTTGCAACATATTTACATTATTTATTTTGCTCCCTTTTCACATAATTTATCTCTGAAAATTGAGCAATTTCTAATTTTCAGAACTTGAAATGTACCCTGCTGATGTATTAAGGCTAACCCTGCTACATATATGTCCCTAATTGGCTTTATCAGATAACAAATGCAAAATAATTTACTTTATACTAACTTTAAACCGGGACTAGTCTTGCTGTCTGTAGACTAAAGCCCAGATTGGCTTCTCCAAATAAGGAAAATAGTGAGTGGAGTTTGGCTATTGAAAATAATTGGAAGAAAAACTATGGGCTAGATTATGAGTGGAGCGCAAATGTTTGCATCCAAATAATAAGTGGTAAATCATGAGGGTTTGGGTTTATCGGGCTTACCGCTGGTTTTACGAGTTGAAAGTAAACATGATTGCTTGAACGCAATCACGATTTACACTAGAATGATTACGTGACTTCAGAGCTCTGGTTAACTTTTTCACGAAACTAAAATGTAGCACAAAACGCATAAATACATTAGGGTTTCGCTTTAGGATTTTTTCTTTTTAAAATTAGGTTTTTATTTTTTTATTTTTTATTTTTTTTTCCTAAAAGAGCTGTTTCACTTTAGGGCAATGCCCTACCAAATGCCCTTTTCAGGGGTTAATAGGTTAGGAAGCTTATTGCGGTGGCTATTGGTGGTTTAGGGATTAGTTAGTGCAGGGTTAGTTTGCTGTGGTGAGCTATTGCTGTTTGTATAGTTATTAGATTTGTGCTTTATATTTAAAATGGATCCTTTATTTACATTGCCAATGTCAGTGCCGATGCTGCTTGGAATATTTCGCCTGCATTGGCACCCATTGCAATATTTAGTAAAATGCCCCACTGCGATGTTGCCTTTAAAGAGTAATGTTGGCATTCTTTACATTGCATCGGATCCCTTTTTAATATATTACCCCGTCTCACCATTTTTGATCATCAGGGCCATAGTGCTTATTCCTCAAGGTATACCAGTGGTCCAGTTTTATATGCAAAATAGATATTAAAGTCATGGCTTAAGTTGTGTTTCTTTAGCAGTTATTTAATGTAACAGCCCCTGAATTTAAAGGAGCCAGCTTACCCAGTGTTCTACAACTAGCAAGGAGAGATACATTTTAGAATGATGTCCCACAGCGCTCCTTTTTGGCTTATTTGTTGTCTGAGTTTGAACAGCTCTCGAACAGTTTGTATTGTCAATGTTTTGCACCCCAAACCCTATGGTCTAGTACCACTCTCCTGTAGTTTATTTATGGTCTTTCAACAGCTCTAGAACAGTATTGTTAACTTTTAGTACCCCAAACTTTCTTGAACTGATTCCTGTCTTATTTTTGGTCTGAGTTTGTACAGCCCTAAAACTGTCTGTATTGTTTTAACGTTTTATACTCTCAAACTATATTCTAGAGCCACTTACTTATTTAGGGTCTGCATTTGGATAGCTTTAAATTGTCCATATTGTGTGCATAATAGTATTTTGTGCACTATGTTTCACAATGTATACAGCTCTATATTTTCTAACCTGCACTTTTCTCCTTCTTATATAAATTTTATGTTAAAATAACAGAACGGAAAACATGTGAAATAGTTATTCCTTAACTCCAGGCAGTGTACACAGCATTTATATACAACATTGAACTCTCTTCATATAAAAATAGACATATTACTATAAAAGAGCCGTTAAATTACCCCTGAAAAAATGTTGTGTTAAACAAATACAAACCTCTTGTAAAGGTGCCAGCTGCAGTATTTCATCAAATAAAGAAATGGTGGCAATTTGAGTCTCCGCGGAGAAAGAAAATATATCCTTGTCCAATTGAGAGCTTAAACCGACAATCATAAAACCTTAGAACTGGAAGGCAAAGTGTATTAATCAAGTTCTTACAGAAATATAGTTGGAAACATAATAATCAGAAAGACAGTACAATAGCTCAAATTTAGTCATTGTTATTTTAGTAGAGAACATAAACCTTAGATCTAAAATTTACCCTCGCATGTAGGTTAAGTTAAAATGACAGCAATCACTCAGCAACACACTACAAATCAGACTAAATGACACCGTGGTATTTGAAGTTTAACATGACTGCAGATTTCTCAGTGTTCCTCAGATCGAAAATACAATTCTCCACCCACCAAAGGACATACATAACTTAAGTTTGGGTAAGAAACGGAAACAATATATAATATTTCAAGCTCATCTTAGGGATTTTTGAAGCAATGGTTCATCAAGATTCATACTACTTAATTACAGCAAAAGTTCATTATGTTTCACAGGACACCAAAAGTTGCAAACATCTAAATTATCATAACATACCATGATATCTTAGTTCCTGTGCCCCAAAGATTTTTACCCTGGACCCTCCCCCTTTTTACCCCCTCTTTTGTGCATTTCTGAAAATTTTGATTTTCCTCAACCACTTTAAATAAATATTTTTTTATTCAACAAAGTAATCAAAAACAACAGCTGCAATGGCAATCTCAAGTATAATAACACTGTTACCAGTATATGCCAGACACTGTCACCTAGATGAAGCATACAATGCTCTTCACAATCCTGTCAAGAAATCTCATTTTCTACGTGCTGACAAGCAAAACACCTGCTTCTGTGTTATAATAATGAACAGCAAATTGGTCTCTCTGTTGACAAAGGAAATGGAGGAGAGGTAGACAGGCAGCACAAGACAATATGGCTACCCTCATTTTTTGTGTGTATTCCAATAAATTTGACTGTAAAGCTTTGTGACATTTTCACTCTAAGATAGTATCTTTCTTGTTTTGGTATAAAATATCTAAACTATTTTTCAGTTAGCGGTCTACTATTGCAAATCTTTCTTTTTGTGTTCCATATCTTACTTAAATTGCATACTCTCGGTGTGCTAAAGTCCTTTTTTAAACAACAGGGAGATGTTTTCAAGACCAAACTAACAAATATTCACCTTACATAAAAATGACCAATGATCAACGCAATGTGTGAAATTTATAAAGCTGCGAGATGCAGTTTTTTTAGGTTCAGTTCAGTCTTGCATAAGGAAATCTGCAGCCGATAGTTAAGAAGAGCGGTCATTAGACCGCTGCTTTCGAATCCTAACCTGCACAACAGCTCTGAGTTAACGGACCAAAATCACCCTGGACAAGTCCAACCGGGGTGATTGACAGCCTCTGTACAAACCATGTTTAAAGAATCCCATTGTACAAACCATGTTTACAGAATGCCACTGTACAAACCATATTTACAGAAACCCACTGTACAAACCGTGTTTACAAAAACTCACTGTACAAACCACATTTACAAAAACCCACTGTAAAAAAATGTTTACAAAAACCCACTGTACAAAACACGTTTACAGAAACCCACTGTACAAAACTGTGTTCACAGAAAACTACTGTACAAACCACATTTACAAAAAATCACTGTAAAAACCATGTATACAAATACCCACTGTACAAGCCTTGTTAACAGAAACCCACTGTACAGATCACATTAACTAAAAGCCCTCTGTAAAAACCATGTGTACAAAAATCCAGTGTACAAACCATATTTACTAAAACCCACTGTACAAACCATAACTGTGTTTGCAAAAACTCACTGTAAAAACCATGCTTATAGAAACACACTGTATAAACTGCATGTACAATTTTTTTTTATAAAAACCATGTTTACAAAAACCCACTGTACACATAACATTTACAGAAACCCACTGTTCAAACCGTGTTTACAAAACTTTACTCTCACTTTACAGAATGGTGTTTCTCTTTGCCACATTTCTATAACTGTTAGTTATTCGTTTTTGAACAAAAAAGACTGGTTAGCAAATACTTAATTCCAGATTATGAGGACGTGATTGACAAGAGAAACCCTGTTCTAAAGACAAGAATGCTTTACTTTACAATCCAGAAAATGCAAGTTTAAAATAAGAGCAACGATATTAAAATCCTGACTGCTAAACTCTGTTTCTGGATGTTTGCAGTCATGATTTCCATTTGCTCTAATATATCATGCATCTGTCTAATAAATTAATATACATAAGTTACAATAGTGTTTAATATAAATTTAATTATCTAGAGCATATATATATATATATATATATATATATATATATTATATATATACTGTTTCAATGAGAGCACTCTCACTTCCAAAATATTAAGTGCCAGGGTGCTAGCAGATATGGATATATAAATGAATATTTCTGGGTTTGCTATTTCTGGGTCTAGTATCTCTAACCACATTTCTTTTTACTTCTTGTGATTTATTTCTCTCTGGTTTTCCATTTTCTATGTACTATTAGTATTATTACCTTATTTCATTTTTACTTGTATCCTTATCTTTTTCTCTATTCTTTAGATTTACCTTTATTTTTATTTTTATTTTTATATTTATTTTTATTTATATTTTTTTTTTTATTTTTTTTTTATATCTATGTTTTATTTTTATATTTATTATTTTATTTTACTGATACCTTTACTTTTATTTTATTTATTTATTTTATCTTTATTTTTATTTTTATTTATATTTTTTATATTTTATTTTTTATTTTATTTTATTATTTCTATTATTTTTATTATTACTATCATATTATTTCATTTAATTTATTTTATTTTTGTATTTTTTGTATTTTATTGTACATTACTATTAGTTTTTGTATTTGTATTTACTTTTTTCATTTTTATTATTTGTATTTTCTCTTATTCAATGTATTGCTTATTCCCCTCTGATTCTACTAGGACCATTACTCTAGCATTTATCTCCGCTTGTTCTAGTGATTCTTATATGTCAGATGCTTGGAAGGTTGTGTATTGCTTACTCCGCTGGGTTTGGTTAACATATTTAGTATTTCCTTTAAAGTTGGTGACTGTGAGCTAGCTGTAACCATGGGATAACAGAATTATTCTGAACTGGTGCCAATCTCAGATTTTCATTTGCGGTTGCTATGACAACTAATAGTATATACGCTATGTTGATTTTGTGAGGAAGCTGAGATTTGGCGTAATGATGAGCGTAGTCACATTCAACTTTATTAGACTTGACAAGTTGATTTTTTGTATAGTTCCAATAATGCATAGTAGAGTTTAAGTGGTCACTGTAAATTTTTCCCCTCTGGTGGCCTAGCGTACAAGGTTGCTATGGCAACCAAACATATGAGTAAGCTTTGGTGCGTAGTGCTTGATGCATAAGGTTGCTATGGCAACTTATCTGTGAATGAGACATGGCGCCCAGCACTAACGCTACAGCATGGCCGCAAGGAGCATGTCTCTCGCCTCACTCCTTACACCTAACAGGTAACTGACCAAATGGATAGAGCTGTATAATTTAGCTAATCGCAAGAAATGGGATGTTTTGGTAAACTACGATTCCTGGGTTGCGCCCTTATACAGTTCCTGAAGCTTAAAAGTATAGTCTGTCCATCTAGGCTGTTTTTTCTCTAACATTAGTATCACCGGATATTGTATGTATCACAAGTTTGGTATAATTCACTTGAACCAAGGTGTCAGCTGTATGATAGACGTATATTTACACTTGTGTGTGTCGATAATATGTTTACGCCATTATAAGTTAGCACAGTATAAGGACTTATGCATTTTTTATGTCTTATTGCTCACTTTTATTGTTCTCTTGAAATGATTTAATTTAAGTATACAGAGCTCTTCTGGTTTGTTGTTTACACTAGGCTCTAGCTAGCCAGTACTTGTTTATTGACGATCATCATGACAACTATTTTGAAATTTGGCGCAATTTTCTCACTGGGGGAGGGGCTTATCTTGTTTAAATGTTCAGTTGAATACAATTTTTGTTTGTCTGAGGAAGGGGAGTGTGTCCCCGAAACGTCACGCTTGAATTATTAAATATTTTTCACTAAAAGACCAGAGAGTCTTTCCATCATTCATTTATATATATATATATATATATATATTATAGAGGCCTATTTATGAAAGGTCTTGCGGACCTGATCCGACAGTGCGGATCAGGTCCGCAAGACCTCGCTGAATGCAGAGAGCAATATGCTCTCTGTATTCAGCATTGCACCAGCAGCTCACAAGAGCTGCTGGAGCAACGCCGCTCCCTGCTGACTCGTGGCCAATTGGCCGCCAGCAGGGGGGTGTCAATCAACCCGATTGTATTTGATCGGGTTGAATTGCGGCGATTCCTGTCCGCCTGCTTAGAGCAGGCGGACAGGTTATGGAGCTGCGGTCTTTAACTGCTGCTTTATAACTGGTGTTTCTGGCGAGTCTGAAGACTCTCCAGAAACACGGCCCTCAAGCTCCATACGGAGCTTGATAAATGCGCCTCTTTATGTCTTCTGTGGTCCTTTCGAAGCGTACGGAACATGGGTAAGATAATAGAATTACAGGCAGTCCCCAGGTTACTAACAAGATATGTTCTGTAGGTTTGTTCTTAAGTTAAATTTGTATGTAAGTTGGAACATGCACTTTTTTAGGTGAAACTCTAGCCAAACATTTCTTTAGTTTTGGATAGCATAGGGAAAAGTTTGTTTTGCTATCTGTGCCCCTGTTCAGAAAATTTCACATCACTTTCTGTCCTTGTGACAATTTGATTTTGAGTATTTTGGGTTATCCTGGAAAGAAGGATTGGCAAAAAAGCTCTATTTTCTCAGTTTGTAAGTACGAGTTGTACTTAAAGGGACAGTCAACACCAGAATTTTTGTTGTTTTAAAAGATAGATAATCATTTTATTACCCATTCCCCAGTTTTGCACAGCCACCCCGGTTATATTAATATGCCTTTTAGCTTGGTGATTTCCTTGTATCTAAACATCTTCTGACAGCCCCCTGATCACATGACATTTTATTTATTATCTATTGACTTTCATTTTAGCCAATTAGTGCAGTGTCTGCCACAATTCACAGGCGTGCTCTGCTCACAATGTTTTCTATATGGCTTACATGAGCTAGCTGTCCCCTGTTGTGAAAAGCAAATAAAAAAGCATGTGATTAGAGGCGGCCTTCAAGGGCTTAGAAATTATCATATGAGCCTTCCTAGGTTTAGCTTTCAACTAAGAATACCAAGAGAACAAAGCAAAATTGGTGATAAAAGTAAATTGGAAAGTTGTTTAAAATTTCATGACTTATTTGAAACATGAAAGTTTTTTTTGGACTTGACTGTCCCTTTAAGTCGGATGTCTGTAACCCGGGGACTGCCTGTATTTAAAATCATCTTGGAATACATGCAATCATGTAGAAAACTCTCCTTGCACTTAATAAGCACCCTTTGTGTGTTAAATTAAAAGTGTCCATTTTGTTGCCAAAATAAAATTTTAAATCCATGGTCAGGAGCATTGTGATTGCTGAAGCCATTGTTGTCCATGCATCATATGGGTGATTTTCAAGCTATCTGCTCAGATCCGATGCAAACTTTGCTATTACGGAAATTGTGTTATTGTTTGTATTGTGGTCACTCTGAACTTGATAAACACGGATCAGGAGTTCAAAAAATGCAAATAAATGGGATCAGAAAGATTAGAATCAACCCCATGGGGCAGATTTAACAATGTGTGAGAGGACATGATATGAAGTAGCGTATCATGTCCGCTGCACATCGCTGCCCATCGATAAATGCCAACAGCATACGCTGTCAGCATTTATCATTGCACCAGCGAACTGCTGGTGCAATGCCGCCCCTGTAGATTTGCGGCCAACTGGCCGCTAGCAGGGGTTGTCAATCAACCCGATCGTATTCGATCGGTTTGATTTCTGTCCACCGCCTCAGAGCAGGCGGACAAGTTATGGAGCAGCGGTCTTTAGACCACTGATTCATAACTTCTTGCTAACTTCTGTTTCCGGCAAGCCTTCCATACGGAGCTTGATAAATATGCCCTCGTGTCTAAAAAACCCCCCAAAAAAACATTGAATACTTTGTAATTATTCACCATTTAGCTATAAGTAATGTGGCAAAACATGTTTAATGTCCCATTATTAATAACACTGAAAATAGTTTGGCCAAAACAATATGCTTCTTATAAAATGGCAATAAAAAAACAAAATTAAACATGTTGCTGTTTAAAATACATATATTGATAGATATTGAACATAATTTGTTAAAATGACTGTGGAGCCAGACGTACTGTATATAAATATGCCCTCTTTGCCCTTATTTATTTTAAAGCAAACATTAAAGACAACAGCAATGTCTATTCATATCTGCCAGATTCACCCTTTTTTTAATAGAAGTTTTCTGTTATCTAGTAAGTTGAAGTAAAGATAGAGTCACAATTTTGTATAACTGTGTTTTGTTTTTTTTAAAGCATATTTTTTATAAACCTCTTGCCATTTATTTTGAGTGTACAAGTCCTTTCATCAAGACATGTTTCAAAGGACCGGTTGTTAAAACAGATTTTTAAACACTCATTGTTTTTCTTGTCAATAAAACAATCATGTAGGTCAGTGCTCCTCATCGCTAGTTCTCAGCACCCACTAACAGGATGGGATTTAAGGATTTCAGCTTGAGCTTGGTTGATTTAATAAGTGGATCAGTCACCTAGATTGGCCCATCTGCACTTACAAGATAATATCTTTTAAACCTGGATTTTTAGTGTACCTTTTTTATATAGGTTAAACCCTAAAAAATCTCATATATACTTATAGATTTTTACAGCATATTCTCTAAATTAAAATGTTAAAAAAAAAATGTTTTAAGACTTTTACCCTGTAATCCAAAGATTAAACACAATACTTTAGTATGCGTTATATTAATATTTGATCAAGGGCTGCCATAGAATACAAATGTGACAAAATAATTCATATTGATACACAAAAGTTTGTTAAAGCTCAAACCATAAAGATGGAAAGGGGATGTGAAGCCAAGAAGTGACAAAAAAACAAAACATGATATGTGACTAGTCTGTATAGCGAACCTTTTATGGAAAGGCAAAGACTTAGGGCCCAATGCTCTAAACCTTGCAATTTAAGATGTGGGGTTTTTTTTCACCGACCCTCGCATTGGCTACCCTGGTGGAAATATTGTTAAAAGGGGGCAGTTCTTGCAAATGGTGAGATGTCTCCTATTGAAAGTAATGGAGGTCACTGGAAAGGGAGACTATACGGTGGAGAAAAGTTAACAGTGAACAGGTGGCGCATTTTAAAAATTAAATCCTGCATCCAATATAAATCACATAACTCTGCTTTCTGCATATTGCATCTTACATTTCCATATGTATGTTTTTTTGATAAATAAAAAAAATCCTGCTTATTTTTAAATGAATGGATGCAATTTGTATTTTAAAAATCATACAAAATGAATAATTATTCATTTTGTATGATTTTTAAAATACAAATTTTATTGTGCACTTATGTAACGCCAGCCCAGAGACCTTTAGGCTGATGTATATTTTTCATACTAATATTTAGATCCTGCTTTGTTTGCGTTAAACAAATAGAATAATGTATATTAATTGAACTTGAAAAATAAACCTATATATTTTCCTAGGGTCTTTTTACTGTAACATCCTCTATGGATACATTTTGATTTAGTTTACAGCAAATATTAACTAAAAACTCAACTTAATTATTATTATTTCCCATCTTTATTACATATAAAAGCAGAAAACATATATAATTATTTTTTAACAATACATCAGAAACCAGCATATAATACAATTAATATGGTTTATCATAAATCAAAATTACTTTAACTGAATTTTGTTATTTTGCTATTTTACTTTTTTTGTAACTATCATTAAGTTGTTAATTTTTTTTGTCAAACTGCATAAAAACTCAATTTACTTGAGCAGATTTTTATTTTTTATATTCCTGTATGAATAATTCCTCTATAATATATGTTGCTTATAGAGCAAACACATTGCTGATGATAATTTGGTGTATATTTTATCCACAAAATTGAAGTGTTGATAAAAGGCAGGTCATGACTTTATCTCTGTGCAATATATTGATTTTGTTGAACTATTTTACCATTATTATACCCCTGCAGTTTTCATTATCATGGTGTATGATTTTATTTTGTGTGTCTTGAACAGAAAAGCTCTCAGTACTATCTCAAGAAAATGTATTTGTGTAATTGGGCTGGTAGGAGGGAAGAGATTGCCTAGTTATGAACTAATAGTAAATTCATTATATTTATAGAAATTGTAAGAAAAAAAATAATTAGAGCACAGATACATTTTAAGGTATGTAGGGAAAAAAGTAAGTTTACTGTGCAGTTGCATTAAAAATATGTTTTTGTTATACTGGCTGTGGAAAATATTTAAACTGGACAAAAATTACATTTGTAGTTTAACTGATAAACCAATGATATTTTTATGTCGGTATGGTGATCTGGTCATTATTTATAACATACACAGATAAAATGGATTATTGTTAACCTATAATATTTAGAAGAGTTACTTTATAATGTATTATGTCAAAGTTAAATATTTGCATGTTTGCATGGATATATAGCCCCATGATATCTGGCATATTGCCGCAAAAAATGCATGTCACAGGAGTTGGAGTACATATTAATCCTTTAATGTGTGATGTAATGCCAAACAATTATAAATGTGTTAACACATTCAGAAAATATATGCAATTTATCTTAGCGTACAACTTAGTAATGATTCAGCAGTACTTGACACAAATGAATAGCCAATGGTTTAATGAATCTTTGACCTAAAAAAAAAACAGGTAATCTAGGATTATTAAGAAATATGTAAAACATCTTAAATCTATCATAAAGACAAAATGGCTGATAACTTATATTCTGCAAAAAAAATATTTTAATATATACATTTAACAAATGCAATTTATAATGTTGTGACAATTCAGACTTTGTGGAAAATGTACGAAACGGTTTAGCAATTAGCTACAGTATATGAATATACATATGCATTTAAATGCCCAAAATTTCATAAGAATCTCCAGGAACAATATGGCGGGGGCACAGGGGCTGATTTATCAAGGGCCGAATGGCCCCTGATTCCCCTGTTTCCGCACAATCCTTCAGGCTCTCCGGAAACAGCAGTTATGAAGCAGTGGTCTTAAGACCTCTGCTCCTTTACTGGTCCGTTGACTCTGAGGCAGCGGACATCAATCCACCCGATCCTATACGATCAAGTTGATTGACACCCCCTGCTAACCGCCATTGGCCGCAAATCTACAGGGGGCGGCATTGCACAAGCAGTTCACCAGAACTGCTTATGCAATGTTAAATGTCGACAGTGTACACTGTCGGCATTTTGTGATGTCTGTCGGACATGATACGCTACAATGTATCATATTGGACTCGCATTGATAATCTGCCCCACAGAGACAAAGAGAAGAGCCATTGATAATTGTTCATGCCACATACCTACATATATTCATGTGCATACAGTGGGGGAGAAAGATCCCTATAGTGAGAGAAAAGATTACTGTTTGGGGGGCATACAGAGAGGTGGCAATTATGCCCCCTCAAAAAGAAAAAGGAAAAATGTATGGTCTACAGAAAGTGTTCTGCATGTTATTTAACCTACAGTTGAGGGAGCATTGCGTTTTATATTATTACAGAGATTAACACGCATGTAGAGGTCACAAAGTCATGGAACAATCTGAATCTACATATATTAGAATATATATTACAGACTTTTTACATGAACCTAACCATTTTCTTTATATACTCTTTTCCTTTCCCTAGCTGCTTGCCCAGTGCTTTGTAGTGGTAATGGACAGTACTCAAAAGGGACATGTATATGCTACAGTGGCTGGAAAGGAGCAGAATGTGATGTGCCCAGTAGTCAGTGCATTGATGCTTCTTGTGGAGGTCATGGGTCTTGTATTGAAGGAAACTGTATTTGTACTGCAGGTTTCAAGGGAGACAACTGTGAAGAAGGTATGTTTTTTTAATGTTGTAGTGTTCCAAAGCAATGATTTTTTTCTTTTGTGATTCGGATAGAGCATGCAATTTTAAGCAACTTTCTAATTAACTCATATTATCAAATTTTCTTCATTCTCTTGGTATATTTATTTGAAAAGCAAGAATGTAAGTTTAGATGCCGGCCCATTTTTGGTGAACAACCTGAGTTGTCCTTGCTGATTGGACAGCACCAATAAACAAGTGCTGCCCGTGGTCTGAACCAAAAATGTGCTGGCTCTTTAGCTTAGATGCCTTATTTTTCAAATAAAGATAGCAAGAGAACAAGGAAAAAATTGATAATAGAAGTAAATTAGAAAGTTGCTTAAAATTGCTTACTGTATCTGAATCAAATTTGGGTTCAGTATCCCTTTAATTGTGACTTGACTGTCCCTTTAAGTATAAAAAAATTCAGTTTTGGTGGGAATAACACAGGCAAAAACAGCTGTTTCAAATGTAATAAACTTCAGCATTTAAAATGTATAATTAGGGTAGATAATGTTGCAGTACACTATCTCTTTAAAGTGATATTTTAATGCTAAATCTACATGCTCTAATTTGGGTTAAACACATAGTTTAAAGCCTTGCAGATTCTGGGCAGGACCTGACTGATCAGCCAATAAGGAGTGAGAATTATTGCTCGGCCCTGCAGAAGGATCCTACTCTATCAAGAGTCAGTAGGACAGAAATTATATACTCTAATTCGTTAGAGCAAGTAATTTGTGCACCAGAATGTCACTTGAATCTGAACCAAATCATACATAAACTTAACATGTTTCACTATGTATTTAAAGGGACTCTAAACAACATGCATTACAAGCCATTTCTGTTATTTTACTATAAAATAACATATCAGTCAAGTCTATACATTTTTAAATCAAATTAGCTTGCTGCAATTGTTTTTCAAAAGCCAAACTTTACCCAAACCTAGCCTTCTTTGGAGGAGTCAGTCTGGGCTTGTTTCTTGAGAAGACAAGACTAGCCATGTTTCATTATGTTTGTATAAAATGTATTGTTTTACTATTGTTATCTGCTTAATCCAATTAATGACAATATGTAGCAGTATTACCCTTGAGAAGTCTGCAGGGTGCATTTTCAGTTCTTAGAAGGAGAAAATCCCAAATTTTCAGAGATAAATAAAATGAACTGGGGTTGAAAATAAATAATGAAAGTATATTGCAAAGTTATTTTTCTATGTGTAACTAAACATTTTTTTAGAAAATATCAAGGTGTTAACTGTCCCTTGAAGATCCTGTAAATGCATAAAATTATTTTCTGTGTTTTTATTTTACAAAGATGTTATGTGATAAAAATTTATGTTAAAGTAGGAACACTATAAAACATTGTTGAACCTGTACTCATAAAATACCAAGAGACAAAAAATTCTCAAAATACAATAAAAGACAAACTTTACAATTGGAGACTGGAAGAAAGAAAGATGGGACGAGTTTGAATAGTAAAACATATGGTAAATGTCAAAACAACCTTATGTTTAGTGAAACACTTGAATACATTATATACCAACAAATGCCTGAAAACACAAAATGAAGACATTAGTTATTTAGAATGCACAAGGACACTTCTGCTAAAGCTATTTTACATTATAACAGTATAAGACAATAAGTAACTGTATAGGAAATCTATTATATTAAAGGGACATTAAGCACTAAATAAATGCTAGATAGAATGAGCCATTCAAAGAAAAGATTAGTCTGAGAATGACATGTAGATATATTTTTTAAAGTTTCATTAGCTGTTTAAATATTGACAAAATTAGTGTACAGTTTTTGGGGTAAATTTATTAAATATCGAGCAGACATGATTTGCTATAGGGAATCATGTCCGCTCGACATCGTTATATGCCGATAGTATATGCTGTCCACATTTATCATTGCACAAGCATTTCTAGTAAAATGCTTGTGCAATGCCGTCCCTACTCAATGGCAGACAATCGGACGCTAGCAGGGGTTGTCAATCATCCCAATTGGATCGGATTGGGATGATTTTTTGCCCACTGTGCAGTCTCAGCTGGAGGTAGGAGGAGCTAAACTTAAAGGGACATGAAACCCCATAATGTTTGTTTATGATTCAGATGGAGCATGCAGTTTTAAACAACTATTGAATTTACTTCTATTATCTAAATATGTTTCAGTCTCTTGGTATCCTTCTTTGAAAAGCATACCCAGGTAGGCTCAGGAGCTACTGATTGGTGGCTGCACATATATGGCTCATACTATTGGCTCACCCATGTGCATTGCTTGTTCTTAAACAAAAGAACAAAATATACAAAGTTGTTTGAAATTGAATGCTCTGTCTGAATTATGGGGGGGTGTTGGGTTTCATGTCCCTTTAAGAATATGGTTGTCATAGACACAGTGGCATATTTAGGTTTTGTGTTGCCCTAGGCACTCAAAAGTCTGCTGCCCCTTGACCCAAGACCACCACCCCTGTGCACTTTTTTTTTCATGGCATTTCCAAAGTAAATGTTCACCAGGGCTTGCAAAATACTTGCATACACACATACACAGGCACACACATAAACAAACACACACAGAGTTATACACATACACATGGTCACGTGCACACAGACACACACACACACATATATATATATATATATATATATACATACACACACACACAGACAAATACACATATCTATCTATTGCTGCAGTATATGTATAAAAACCCCAAAGACAGATTTCTTGAAACAATACTTCCACAAACACAATACTGAGTGATGAAAGCCAACATAACTAAAGGAATTAGCTATCTGAATAAATTAAAGGTTTAGCGTTACCTCTAAGCTGTAAACTCCATGGGCACTCTTATTATACCCCCTAAAATGTAAGCTCCTTGGGCAAAATCTCCCATTATATACCTCTATAATACTTATAAAATAACTGCAAGCTTTTTACAAATATAGCCTCAAAAATGTGCTGCCCACCCTCCAATCTGCTGCCCTAGGCAATTGCCTTGTTTGTCCAGGCCAAAATACGCCCCTGCGTAGACATGTAACTGTCATCAGATCAGTTAGTAACTACTAACCGCCATTTTGGAAATGCTCATGTCTTACTCCAAAAAATTATAGATTGTCTTATTCTCAGAACTGGAAATGCACACTCCTGACTTCTCAAGGAATAATGTTTCAACATATATACAGTATGCTGGGTCATGCAACACATAGTGCAACTTGTGCTTCTGATTGGTTTAGCATCAGTTTTATGTGGCTCCAGAATAGTACTTAAACAATAGGCTCCATACACTAAGCAACAGAGATACATCTCTCTGGTTGCGGAGATTAATCAACCTGCACTCACTTATTTGGGTGATGGAAAGGCTCTCCACTTGTGCAATTGGTCACTAGTCAAAAAAAAACCCAACATTTATAAACCCTGTAATCAGGGAAGGATAATATCTTAAATTTCCCAACCGTAATGGCATTTCATAGTAAATCACTATAAATCTAATATGTAAAATGTAAATAAATATATATCTTTATTTGCTACTTTTTCAATTGTGGACCCCATTGTCAATTGAGCAAAGCAGAGAGCTGTATTTGACCCTTTTACTCTTAGGATATTGAATTCTTTTTTCTTACATTTATTATAAAATTTAATGATGGTTTTAACGTCTCTCTTTATCCACTGTGATTTTTTATATGCTTTGTGCAGAGTGCTTTGGGTATGCATTAAGCTATAGAATACAAGTACTGTAGCCATCACTATAAATATATAATATACACAAATAAATCTTGGGTATTTTGCCCAGTTAACATCCTATACATTACACAGTAACCCCTCCTATTTTCAAACCTTTGTTTGTCTCCAGCACCATGTATGTTTAATCATAAGAGTTTTTCTTTCTTACAAGAGAATGTCACAACTATTCTGTCAGACATGACTCAAAGGAATCACACTTATATTGAGCATAATCAGTGCGAGTGTCCCTTTAAGTGGAACAGCATTTTTCTAATTGTTAATGGGTTTTGAATTTTAGTGGGTAAACCTGATTATCTTACCTATAATCAATTAGATTATGGAATTCTGTTTGGCAGCCATCTTGAGAGCTAAGGATCAACACACATGTTCTTGAGTAATATCCACTACTATTCATGCTACTGTATGTGCCTGGGCTGTCAGCAAAGTGAGAACACAAATTAGATTGGAAGAGATAACCCCCAATTACACCAATCGGTTTATTTGTTTGTATATTGAAGCATTGTGCTGTTACCAACACTACTACTTTAACTCTCTACATTTGCAACACGCAAAATTACAAGCCATAGAACTCAAAATTAGTTGACAGCAGAGTTTGGGAAAGGGCTTCGACTTTTCCTCTGCTTATGGATCCACTCAATGTTTATTTGCTTTTGTGCATATCTAGGTTTGTAGTAATTAATTAATAATAATTCTAGTTATTGTTTGTTGTGTGTTTCTCCCCAAGGGTACCCAGAAGAGCTTTAATGTTGGCTATGGGCCCATTAACAACATGTGATGAATAATAGTTAATATTACAACACATAATAGTACTCAATTGTGCAAGCATAATCAATGTCATCTATCTTCATAAAACATTGATATTTGTAACTGATGGATATGGATGTTTATATTTTGTTTGGAGTAATTTATGCAATAAGATCATCTGCCATCCAGTTGAAAAATAAATCATGTGGCCCCACCTATGAGCAGGCTGTAAACTGCTGGTATATACCATGTATACCATTTTTATATAAAATAACAAAAAAAATATTGTTCACCTTCCTTACCAATTGGCAGCCATTTAAACATTTAACTTAACAAGCATACACGTATACAATGATGCAATTTATTGTATTGATTAGTCCTCTAAAAATAATGAAGTGGTGTCATTCGCATGCCCTTATCAAAGTGGAAAATGGAATCTAAATCTCTGAGTCAGCAGTATTTTTTATTCAACTTAGCTTTTTAGTTTGTATATTCATCATAGCTACGTCGTTCAAACAATTTACCTGAAATAGCAGTGGCACTGAAATCAATAGGATCCATATTTTCTGCTGCATAAACACTGTTGCTCTATTAACAAATTTGCAAGGGAAAATGAAATGGAACATTTGTCAGATTTTGCTATGTGTTGTGGTGGGGACATAAGTGAAATTGACAAATTAGGTTAACTTAGCTCTCCTGTATTTGCCAGTTTTATGGTCAAGTCATTTTTCAATGACATTTAAGTTCATAAATGTAATTCATAGTTCATCAGGGGCTTACAGTAGATATTGTTTAGAGAATGTCTTGACCTCATTGTTTAACCTATGGGTTACTACTACATTTTTTTTCCTTACACCAAGACAGACTACACAAATAAACAAGAAAAAATATCACACAAGCTTACAGATGATGTTTTAATACATAATACAATAAAATGTCCAGCTTTTTTTTAAACCCTTGCTTATACAGATTGCACAAATCCATTATATCACTACAAATCGTAATAGTGACATAAAAATAAAGATTCTCCTGTGACGGGACTGCTGTACCACTACGTTTATGTTCCTAATAGCCTTACACATAAAATTTAAATTCCATCATAAAAGTAAAACATGTTCATAAAGAGAACTGGCTAGTGAAACGGTGACCAGAATAAAAAAGTGTCTCAATTTCATGGAACTATGACATTAGTTTTAATATCTAAGTCAAATATTTTTTGGGACAAGATGAGAAAGTGGGTTGTAGTTAATAATAGCTTTTAGTGTATCAAATTTGATCTACAGTTGCATGAAAAATAACTTATATTGTTACATTTAAGGAAATCTTAAAGTTATACTAATAGGTAGAAGCATATTTGGTAAGATATCTTACAGGTCAATAACAGTCCTTTAGAAAAGTTTATCTACTGAGTTCGCTACAAAATTCCCCATTGAAGTCTATGGTGATTTTTTTTAGCGAAATCATTTGAATAAGCTTTTCTAAAGGATTGCGATTGACCCCTTAGGGCTCCATGTACTAAGCAGTCAATGAGCTGTCCGTTATTTTTTTCGAGTCAAAACTCATGCACAGATAGGAAATCGTATGTACAAAGTAGACAACTATGTCAAAGCCTGCAGTTTTAAACTTGCGAGCGTACTTGTCCGCCAATTCTCAATACCACTGTTTTGTTCAATGAAAAAAGCCTCATTTGACAACAAATTTGCAATAATCCTAATGTACTAATAAATCAATTTATCTGCTCGCTATATTTTTCACTAGCAACTCGTGGATTTTGCCTTGGCACCTTTTAGGTGGCGGGCACTATACAAAACAATAGAAGAGTCAAAAAGACGCTAGTCTATAGCAATATAAAAGTCTGTAAACTCAGTGTACTTACATTAGTGAGTGTTTGAGCCATGGAGACTCTTCTGTATTTGTTTCTCTCTGTTTGATGCAAATCAGGGTATAGAAGAAAATGTGGCAAATCGATTTAGAAAAGAAGATTGCGTGTCCCTCGTGTATTCCTTCCACGGGTTGGTATATTTGTATCATGAAATTGAAGATTATTTGGAGCCGATGACGGCGCATGACACCTTGCAGGTCACATGTGAATAATTGGCCTTACAATTCTCCAGACATTTTAGTACATTAGATTAGTCAAGGAGAGCGAGGCATAAAAGTTATAAATTGTCTGCCACTGCTTGCAGCGGATTAGAAGCGACAATTTCCTAGATGTTTTTTAGTACATAGTGCCAGCGGACATAATTTCTCTCGCTGCTAGTTAAAGCAAGTTTATCTGCATAACCAATGTCGAATAAATTGACAGTTTAGTACATGGAACCCTTAGTGTTTCATAAGTTTAAAATAAAAACAAAAACTATACTTTTGTGTGCTTAATTGCAAAACTGATGCTTTATAGTGTTAAAAAAATATTTATATAACTTTGATGCTTTTAGAAGCCATTTTAAAAGGTCGGGAATGACTTATCCTTTGGGCAAGCTTTATAAACACATTTGTAACCAAATGTAACAAGAAAATGACATACAAGCTTAGTGATGTTTTTTCCAATCAAGATGTGCAAGTAACAGGGGTTAAATAGATAATGGATAGAGAAGGGTAAATAGTTAATGGATTAGAGCATATTTTTTTTTTAATTCAATCATTTTAAAGACTGACACTTAGAACATTATGCTATAAATAATATAATAATTATTACATCTTTTTTTCCTGTGTGCATTTTTAGTCGATTGTTTGGACCCAAATTGCTCTAACCATGGGGTTTGTGTGAATGGAGAATGTCTCTGCAGTCCGGGATGGGGTGGACAGAATTGTGAACTGCCAAGAACTCAATGTCCAGACCAGTGCAGTGGACATGGAACATACCTCACCGACTCAGGTCTGTGTAGCTGTGATCCTAACTGGATGGGTCCTGATTGCTCTGTTGGTAAGAAAAATATTTCTAAATGGTTTTTAAATGTATTTTTATTCACTTAAATTCACATAATCTATGAATAAAAGTTGTATTATATTTTATGATTAATATAATTGCATATAGTTAAAAACTGCTTTTTTCTTTTTTTTCACATGAAATTAATGCTTATACAAATTAGAATGCGTGTATCATAATACAATCTTGTTAAATATATTTTGTGTGTAATACAATGTGTATCATAATTAGTATAAAACTTGAATTTAATGAGGATAGAAATCATAGAGATTTATATATAATTATTTATTTTAATTATTTCATTTATCTTAAAAAAGGACGTTCTTTGGGGCATATTTATCAAGCTCCGTATGGTGCTTGAAGCCCCTGAAGGATCGCCAGAAACACAAAGACCGCTGCTCCATAACCTGTATGCCTGCTCTGAGGTGGCGGACAGACATTTCCAAACATCAACCCTATCCAATGCGATCGGGTTGATTGACACCCCCTGCTAGCAGCCAATTGGCCACAAATCTGCAGGGGCCGGCGTTGCACCAGCAGTTCACAAGAACTGCTGGTGCAATGATAAATGCCAAGAGCGTATGCTGTCAGCATTTATCAATGTGCGGTGGACATGATCCGCAATATCGGATCATGTCTGCTCGCACATTAATAAACAGGACCCTTTGTCTTGTTTGAATGTGAATGATGTTAGATGTAGTCAATGATTAAATCAGCACTGGAAACACAATTATCTAATTAATAGATAAACATAGTCTCTCCTGTTCGGGGGAGGATACACATAAATAAAACAGCTGAAAGTTGGATGATACCAAAGATTTCAGAAAGTAAAATAAAAAGACCAAGAATGAATAAAGACAATCTTATATGAAAACCTAGAGTATTCATATTTTACATATAATACCTTATTTTGTTATGCGTTTAACTGGAACCCCACCTTTTCGTTTAAACACAACATGAAATAAAGCAATATTTTTAAAAAAAGATCTGAAATAGTGAATGCTACAGAAATTCAGAAATAAATATTAAGGGCTAGATTACAAGTGAGGCACAAACCATTTTTTGCTAGCGATATCGTCTTTTTGCAAGCAGCTTTAATTGTGCGCTGATATCACAAGTTGATCGATTTACTCCTCAATCCTTACCGCGATCTCAGAGCTGTGGTTAATTGTTTTCCAAAACGAAAAACTTTTACAAAACACATCAAAAATATATGTCAGATTACAGTTAAACTCATAACACAATGTAATAAAAATTATTTTTAAAAAACATATTGCCCCAAAAAGTTATAAGGGTTCAAAATTATGAGATCTCAGATGTAAGGGGAAAAAAAAGCAGCCAGTTCTTTAACATAGAGAAACATACAGATACATTGCTAAAGATGTATTTGTATGTACAGGTGGCCCTCGTTTTACAACGGTTCAATTTACACCGTTTCAGAATAACAACCTTTTTTCCCAGTCATGTGACTGCTATTGAAAAGCATTGAGAAGCAGTGCATTTATTAATATAGTCAGTAGATGGAGCTGTCCGCTTGTGTTGCAGAAAAGCCAAGCAAGCTGAAATTAATCAGTTTAACCAGACCTGCGCTATCAAGCAGATTTTAAAGTGTTGTGTGATTATTTTATTAGGTTTATAATGCTGTTTAGCAAATGTTTTTATTCATTTAACTTAGTTTAATTATATATTCTGTGTTGTGTGATTATTTTATTAGGTTTATAATGCTGTCTAGCATTTAAAGTCTTCATTTCAAAGCTTTTAAAATAATGTATTAGGTGTTACTTATGACAATTTTGAGAGGGGCCTGGAACCTATCTTCCTCACTTCCAATTGACTTGCATTATAAACTGGGTTTCAATTTACAACGGTTTTGTGTTAGGTTCCTTCTGGAACCTAACCCCATCGTAAACTGAGGGCTACCTGTATATAGATATGTTTAACTATGTATTTACTAACAAAGCACAATATGTTGTGTATTTTTAAAAAAATATCCCTATATATATATATATATCTGTAAATATAATGTAAATACATAGGTATAAATATATATTTGTTAAAAAAACCATCAGAAATATGTACAAATATTTAATTATGAATAAATAGAAAATATTCAGTTATGGAACATTGAAATATGAAATATTTATATTTTCATGTTGGGTTAGCTTAATTGCAAAAATGCTATAGTGTTTGCGCGAGAGAGTGGGTGTTAGTTCTTTTTGAAAATGCAAAATTTTGATTGTTGACTTTAAGCATTATTTGTGTTACTGCTATCGCCAAATAAGTTTTTTTTAAATATGAACGCAACCCAAATAGTGCAAAAAGCTTAACTCTAGCGAAGTTTTCGGTGTCACGAAAAATAAATATTCTGCACCACTTGTAATCTAGCACTAAATAAAGTTTCACCAATTCTTCTTTCATGATTCAGGTAAATCATGTGATTTTAAACAACTTCTCAATTCACTTCTATTAACTAATTTGTTTTGTTCTCTTGATATCCTTTGTTGGTAGCTGCTGATTGGTGGCTGCACTTATATGCCTCATGTTATTGGCTTACCCAATATTTTCAGCTAACTCCCAGTAGTGCATTGATGCTTCTTCAACAAAGGATACCAAGAGAATAAAACAAATGAGATAATAGATGTAAAGTGGAAAGTTTTTTAAAATTGTATTCTCTATCTGAGTCATGCAAGAAACATTTTGGGTTTCATGTCCCTTCAACACAACAAATCAATATCTGCAGTCAAAAGGGGAAACTTAAAATATAGCAATTATCTATAAATTCATATAAACTGCACTGTGTTGCTTCCAATACTCTATGGAAAGTAAAAGGCCCTCATTAAACAAAGTAAAATATATATATTTAGCCTTGTGACAATCATTGAAGGAAACAATGCAGGTCATGTGTTTAGTTAAGTCTATACCTAGATCACACTGACCTACTTAATCTTATAATGAAACTAATAACTATTCTTCATCAATGCTTAGCTCTCTATATTCTATGCAGTCTATGTTATGTGCTTTCTCTCATTTTATCTTTTTATAGTCTCCCATGTTTTTCAGATATTTTAGTCCATGATATTACTTTTAAGTTTATATCAAAATCAAAACCATTGATGGTGGAAAAAACCTGAGTTGAATCTAAGTTCTTATAATGCTTCTATGTAATGTTACTTGAAAGTATAAAAGTATATATATATATATATATATATATATATATATATATATATATATAGAGAGAGAGAGAGAGAGAGAGAGAGAGAGAGAGAGAAGGAGAGAGAGATTTATTTATTTATTTAACTTTATCTTCTGTGGTAAATACAGTGTCATTTTTTTTTACTATAAAGTACGATCTGACAACCCAATAGTTTGTATTTTAGTATGTGTGGTACAAAGGTCAAAAATATTTTTTTATTTTTCCTATTTTACACCAATTGAAAATATATCACCCAACACCCTGTTGGTGGTTCCCAATTACCTGTGGTAAATAAATAAACTGCTTTTCAGTCTCCTTTAAAAAAAAGTCTATACGCTAACATATAAAATATGATTGTTTCTCTTTTAAGACACGATGAGTCCACGGATCATCTTAATTACTAATGGGATATTCACCTCCTGGTCAGCAGGAGGCGGCAAAGAGCACCACAGCAAAGCTGTTAAATAGCTCCTCCCTTCCCTCCCACTCCAGTCATTCTCTTTGCCTATGTTAGTGATAGGAAGTGGTAAAGTGAGGTGTTAGATTAGATTCTTCAATCAAGAGTTTATTATTTTTAAAGTAGTGCAAGATTGTGCTGCTTTTTCCTGGGGTGTAGCCGTAGTCCATATCAGTCTCTTCAGTAGAGCTTTGGTGGCTTTAGAGCAATGGGAACTTGTGGGACATAATTCTCACTGCACCTCCCATACATTTATGCTGCCCTGTTTGTGAAAGTCTGAGGGAGAAAATACTCAGTACTTTTTATTTCCACAGGCCAATGTGAGGGGGAGGACCTCGCAAGCCGGGTGAGCTGCCTTACTGCCGTGCAGATTTCTGAGGTAAGTGCTAATTTTTATTTTCTGGGGTTGTACACAGAAAGATTGGCACTTTATATATTTTCATGGACACTAAATGACATTATCCCTTGAGAGTAAGGATATGTTATTGGGCAGTGACTGCAGGCACTGGAGGATGTGGAGAAGTGGCTCTTTTTTTATGTTTGGCCTGTTTAAACATGATACGCTGTTAAGATGTTACACATAGTCATATTTGCAACTCACAATAGCTTATTTTACTTTACAGTCGTCTGGGAGGTTAGCCTGTCCAAACATGATAGGCATGTTACAGTGTTAAACAGAGCCATACTTTCAACTCACAAATGGCTTATTTTACTTTGCAGCCATCTGGGAAGTTAGCCTGTCTAAACATGATACGTATGTTAAGGTGTTATGCACTATTTTTACTCCTGTTGGCTTTCTTTTATTAATCTACTAGCCGACCGGGAGGTTTGTTTATTCATCGCCATATTGTGATTTTGTTTCTTCCGACCGCTCCATCTTTACATTTTGGCCGCCCAGGAGATTTAGCTTGATTCGCTTATTTATTCCAATCTGGTTGGGGTTCCCAAACAAAGAGGGAACCTTCATGTTAATTTTAGATCTCAAGGGTCTATATTTAAAAAAAGAAAACATTTTCAGAGTACCGTCCATCAAGATGGAAGCTATTCATTCCATTCTCCCTTTGATCGTAGTAGAAGAACAGTGGATTTAAAGGATCCCTTTCACAGGGATCATCACAAGTTACTAGGGTTTGTTTTCTAGACAAACTTTTTCGATGCGGGGCTCTCCTCTTCGGTCTTACCACAAATCCTGAATTTTCTCAGAGTTTCTGGGGTCACTGTTGGTGGTGAGGCATTGCAGTGGCACCTTTTCTGGACAACATCCTGGTCCAGGCGCCATCCTTTCAATTAGCTATGAAAGATTTTCCTGGTTCCTATTTCAAGGGCTACCCTCTTCTGAGTCATAATAATTCTCTATGTAGTTTTTTATGACAGAAATCAGAAAATCGAAGATTTCTATTGTGGTCTAGTCCTTTAGTTTACTCCTCGGCTATCAGTGGATCAGTACATGGAGGTAACTGGGCTGATGGTAGCGACATTAGGACATCATCCTTTTTTGCTCCGTTCTGTCTCAGACTTCTGCAATTAATCATGCTCAGACATTGGAATGGAGATTAGACAATGTGTCTCCTTAAGTTTTTCTGGAACAGGAGACAAGGGATTCTCTTCAATGGTGATTGTTTTGGGATCATCTATCCCAGGGGACAATCTTGGGGATTGTGAAAACAGACACAAGCCTTCTAAGTTGGGTTCCCTAGAGGCTCTGGGACTTTGGTCTCAGAGTCTGCTCTTTCCATTAAAATTCTGGATCTGGAAGCGATCTTAAAAGATCTTCTGGCCTGGTTACAGTTAGCTTTGGATGAGTTTATCAGTTCCAGTTGGAACATAGCTTCTGTGGCTTTCATCGATCATCAGGGGGAACGAGGAGTTCCTTAGAGATGACATAGGTATCCAGGATAATTCAGTGGGCGGAGGCCCATTCTTGTTGCCTGTAGGCAACCCAAATCCCAGGGGTTAACATCAGGGAGGCAGACTCCCTAAGCAGGCAGACCTTTCATCTGGGGGAGTGCGAACTCCATCCGGAAGTGTTCCCCAGCCTTATTCTCAAGTGGGGTCAGTCGGAATAAGATTCCATAGCATCTCAACAGAATACCAAGCTTCGAGATACGGGTCGAGGTCCAAGGACCCCCAGGCGGAACTGTTAGAAGCTCTGGCAGTTCTTCGGATCTTCAGTCTAGCATACCTTTTCCCTCCATTTGCACTTCTTTCTCGGGTCATTGATAGAATCAAGCAGTAGAGGGCATCGGGGATCATCATTGCTTCTGCTGGCTTTGCAGGATTTGGTATGCAGATCTGGTGGACATATCATTTGTGCCACCTTGGAGACGTTGAGGAAGAACCTTCTAATTCAGGGCCCTTCCTTCACCCAAGTCTAGTTTTCTCTGAATCTGAGATTGAATGCGTAATTTTTAACCAAGCAGGGTTTTTCTGACTCGGTCATAGAGACAATGATTCAGGCTCATAAGTCTGTGACTATAATGATTTACCATGAGATATGGCGTAAATATCTCTATTGGTGTGAATCTAAGGGCTACTCATGGAGCAGAATTAGGATTCTTCGATTTTTTGTCTTTTCTCCAAGAGAGTTTGGAGATAGGTTTATCGACAAGTTCCCTAAAGGGTCAAATCTTGGCCTTATCTATTTTCTTTCTCTAACGTCTGGTGGATTCCCAGACATACATTCATTTGGTCAGGCCTAGGTCAGGTTCAGGCCTGTGTTCAAACCAATTACTCCTCCATGGAGTCTGAATTTAGTTCTCAAGGTTTTTTTTCTTTTTTCAAGGGGCTCCGTTTTGGCCTATGCCTTCCTTAGATTCTAAGTTGTTATCTTGGGAAGTTTTATTTTTTGTTTCTATTTTTTCTGCTCGCAGAGTGTCATAGCTCTCAGCATTGCAGTATGAGTCCCCTTACCATATTTTCCATTCAGATAAGGTAGTTTCCGTGCTAAATTAGGTTTTCTTCCTATGGGTGTTTCCTATCGGAAGATTAATCAGGAGATTGTTGTTCCTTCCTTGTGTTCTAATCCTTCTCCTCAGAAGGATCGATTTCTGCAAATTTTGGACGTGGTCTGTGCTTTAAGGTTTTTACATACAGGCGACTAAGGACTTTTGTCAGTCTTCTTCTTTGTTTGTGGTTTTCTCAGGAAACCGTAAGGGTCAGAAAATTACAGCTACTTCTTTTTCTTTTTGGCTGAAAAACATCATACATTTTGCATCTGAGTCTGTGGGACAGCAGCCTCAAGAGAGGGTTGTGGCTCATTCCACGAGGGCCGTTACTTCCTCATGGGTTTTCAAGAGTGAAGCTTCTGTGGAACAGATTTGCAAGGCTGCAACTTGGTCCTTTCTTCACACTTTTTCAAGTTCTATAATTTGACTCTTTTGCTTCGGCTGAGGCCGCATTTTGGGAGAAAGGTTCTTCAAGCAGTGGTGCCTTCCATTTAACTTCCCTGTGTTGTCCCTCCTGTATCATCTGTGTACTCTAGCTTGGGTATTGGATCCCATTAGTAATTAAGATGATACATGGACTTGTGTCTTAAAAAAGAAAAGAAAATGTATGCTTACCTGATAAATATATTTATTTTTTGACACAATGTGTCCATGGCCCGCCCTGTTCTTGTAGACAGGTTGTTGTTTATTATAAACTTCTGACACCTCTGCACCTTGGTGTTTCCTTTCTTTCCTTAACTTCGGTCGAATGACTGGAGTGGGAGGGCAGGGAGCAGCTATTTAACAGCTTTGCTGTGGTGCTCTTTGCCGCTTCCTGCTAACCAGGAGGTGAATATCCCATTAGTAATTAAGATGATCCGTGGACTCATTGTGTCAAAAAAGAAATACATTTATCAGGTAAGCATAAATTTTCTTTTTGTTATTGTTTCAGTTTTAGTCCATGTGTAGAAGTACAAACCTGACAATCCCTTAAAGGGACACTGAACCCAAAAAAATTTCATGATTCAGATAGAACATGCAATTTTAAGCAACTTTCTAATTCACTCCTATTATAATTTTTTCTTCAGTCTCTTGCTATCTTTTTTTGAAAAAGAAGGCATCTAAGCTAAGGAGACAGCACTTGTTTATTGGTGGGTGAATGTATCCACCAATCATCAAGAGCAACCCAAGTTGTTCACCAAAAAAGGGCCGGCATCTAAACTTACATTCTTGCTTTTCAAATAAAGATACCAAGAGAATGAATACAATTTGATAGTAGGAGTAAATTAGAAAGTTGCTTAAAATTGCATGCTCTATCTGAATCACAAAATAATTTTTTTGGGTTCAGTGTCCCTTTAACCTACATTTTGTATGTCTCCACTAAGCCAACTTTTGCCAATTCATCCCATTATCCATGCATCATTCTTCTTCTGTATTTTGTTTTCTTTTTCAAATTTTGTATTGCCAATTTTCAAAAGGATGTTGTCTCCAGATTCTATATAGCATTCTGTTTATTTGTGTAATATCTAATTTCTATGTTACAGAGGTATGCTCAGTGGACTGTGGCACTCATGGTGTTTGTATTGGAGGAGCATGTCGTTGTGAGGAAGGTTGGACTGGGGTGGCATGTGACCAACGTGTTTGCCACCCTCGTTGCACAGAACACGGGACATGTAAAGATGGAAAATGTGAATGCAGAGAGGGCTGGAATGGGGAGCACTGCACCATTGGTAGGCAAACGACGGGCATCGAAAGAGGCACATATTGCTTTATTCTCATACAACATATTGTCAAATTTGCTGTTGTGTTTTGCTCCATCAAGGGAGCCAATATCTCACAATAACTGAGATAACAGTGACTTATATTTTCAATGAAAAATACAAGTCAAAATATTGCAAAAAATAAAATTGTCAACAATTATACACTGTTTTTATGAATACAGCTTATGATATTTGGCAAAAATTTGGCAAACCTTAATGGAGCAATACATTTGACAAATTAATCATTTCTTCTAGCGTGGAGCTTGGCCAAAAGATTGCTGGTGTGCAAATTGCATCATCATCATCAACAATGTTATTAATTTTGCTCAATTTGACTTAAACAAAAAAAAAATGAATTTAAATGGTTGACAACCTCCTTACCAGCAATGTATTGACCTTGTTCTTTATTGCATTGCATTTATCTTATTTCTTAAAATTAGAGACATTATTGAGTTTCAGTACTGTGAATTAGACCTATATCCCTAAATTCATATTGTTATAAACCAATATTTAATACAAATATTGTGTTACAAAAAAAGTAGTGCAGAGTTCAAGAATTTTTTCATCTAAGTCATCGCACAAACATAAGTGATATTCTTCTAATTTTTGTGATAAAAAAATAATTAATAGTGTTGTATTTAAAGGGACAAAAAATGCAAAAACAAAAATGATCTAATGTGTTAGAATATTTTATTATTACACTATTGCTTGCATGTTGTCATTTATTTAACTCAGGTAAAGGGATTAAACACATAGTTAAAATCCTCTTCAGAGCAGTAATGAACTACTTGAACTGCAAGATTGGTGACCCAAAGACAAGAGACTCGTGTGTGTAGCTACCGGCAATCACCAGTTAGTTCTCATCAGTTAATTTCTGCTTCTGAGCCTATGTAGGTATCCTTTTAAAAAAAGGATACCAATAAAACAAAGTAAATTTAATAACAGAAGTAAACTGAAATGTATCTTAAAATTGCATGCTTTACCTGAATCTTGAAAGTTGAATTCTTACTTTCATGTTCCTTTAATAATTAACTGATCTTTGTAATGAAACCTACTCTGCATAGTATATGTTTCCATAACACAATACTGGTTTGAAGGAAAAAAAAAACATTACTAAGTATGTACAATTACATTTATCACAGCCCTGGACACTTTATTCATTTTTCAAAAGCTTAACAAGTCTTCTAAATAATGCTATTCCATTGCAGTATTCAATTTAATAACAATAATGTGATGTTAGACCAGAGAGTGGTAGATACGTATCTGAACATATTTTACAACACGGGCTACTTGGTCATATGATTAATTGGCTAGCTTAGTGCTGTGCTAAGAAATATCTTAAAGGACAAATAAAAGCAAGAACTGTAAATCCCTGCTTTAAAATTTAATTTAAAGTTCCTTTTTATATGCTTATGTAATACATCACAATATAGATTCTTTTTCTTGCACAGCTCCATTAAATGCTATTGTGAAGGTCATTCATTGTCCCATGTGCATTTTTCTTTCCGGCAAGATTTTCAGGGTAAAATATTCTCAAAGCAGTATTCTATCTTCATTAACCGCAATAGTATTCTTTTGAAAAATAAAAATGTGTTACTTTTAAGAAAATTTGCTTAGGTATCACAATTCAAATTTTACCAGCAATATTAATTGAAACTATAGAAACACAAAGATATGATTAATAACTATGACCTTCAAAAACTTCCAGTGCTCATTTACCTGAACACCCAGAATCCTTTGCACCATATATGATTCAGTTGTCTAGAACAAAATGTGTTGCTCATGTGAGCATCCTCTAGAGCAAAAGTATTTTACATATTCTGGAGTTGATGCTTAATAAAAAAAAATTTTGTTCAAAATAATTTTTTTTTACTGAACTTGGTGTTGATTTTAGATTCAATTATATTTTTATTCTCTCCTTAAGATTTAACAAATAATTGGTGGAACATTTAACCTTGTGAATGGGTCTAAAATAAAATTAAATGTGTGTTTATTGGAAATTAAATAACAAAAGCTCTTTAACGTAATATAAAACTGAACAATAGTAGAGATTCTCTTTAGTAGTTTCATGTTACACATGCCGATACTATTTCTTAGACAAAACAGAATTTTAAACTTTCTCTCAAGAAGAAGGAAAAGTTTAAAAAAAAGAGGGTGCTATGTGTAATATTTATTATAATTACCTATGTCACAATCTGTTCGTTGAATGATGTGTGTAAACACACACATATATATATATATATATATATATATATATATATATATATATATATATATATGTGTGTGTGTGTGTGTGTGTGTGTGTGTGTGTTTATATATTTCTAATTATATATAAAAAGTCTCAGTATCAAAAAAGGCTAATGAAAAAATATATAATAAAATAAAGCAAAAAAAATTGAAATTAAAAATAAAATAAAAATTTAAATCAAATTTAGGAATAATAAAGACTAAGAATAATAAATAGTAAAGAAAAAAAAATATATATATAAATATATGTAATATTTCAAAAGAACAATGTTAAAGTCCTTGTAAAACTTTGAGGTATATTTCCTGGAATAACAAGTCGACTCTTCTTCCAAATTATTCAAAGTAGTCTAGCTGCAGACTGGAGCTCCACTCTAGACAGGAAACATGTGACCTCCACTGACTCTAGACAGGAAACATGTGACCTCCGCTGACTCTAGACAGGAAACATGTGACCTACACTCAAAGTTTTTTTTTTTTTTTTAAATCAACTTTAACGTAACAAACAACCTATAGACAATCATTCTGAAAATGAAACATTTTGCAGCTTTCTTGTTCTTCTTAATGTGCACTCACAGTGGTTTATGCTGATTGTCATTTATAAGGTAACCACTGTGAGTGCACATTAAGAAGAACAAGAAAGCTGCAAAATGTTTCGTTTTCAGAATGATTGTCTATAGGTTGTTTGTTACATTAAAGTTTAAAAAAAAAAAAAAAAAGCTTTGAGTGGAGGTCACATGTTTCCTGTCTAGAGTGGAGCTCCAGTCTGCAGCTAGACCCTTCTCAAATTATTGGGCTTGGAGGGTGGTTCTATAAGTAAAACAAGGAAGAGCGCCTCATGGTGCAGAAAAAGACTTTCGGATAGACAATTTGCCACTGATATCCCTGAGACACAGTCAGCTGGAGACTGAGATAGTAGCACTTATATATAGTGCTCCACTTTGTGAGAACCCTCCTACATAGTTTCTTAAAATTGTCTATCAGAAAGTCTTTTCTGCAACATGAGGTGCTCTTCTTTGTTTTACATATAGAACGATACTATTTCTTACCTACGCTAACCAATAACAAGGAATAGAATGTTATAAAAATGTTCTGTAACATATAAGTTTTATTAGATTTTAGTGAAGAATCTCAAAATGTAATCCAGTTTCAGTGGGGGAGGAGAAGGGAAGAATTCGGAACATAAAATAAGATCAATATAGCTTAAAGGGATACTAAACCCATTTTTTTTTCTTTCATGATTCAGATAGAGCATGCAATTTTAAGCAAGTTCTAATTTACTCCTATTATCAATTTTTCTTCATTCCATTGCTATCTGTATCTGAAAAAGCAGAAATCTAAGCTTAGGAGCCAGCCCATTTTTGGTTCAGCACCTGGGTATTGCTTGCTAATTGGTGGTTAAATGTAGTACATAGAGATACATACATGTCTAAATTCGTATATGTATGTATTTATACATATGTTTATATGTGTGTGCGTATGTATTTATGTATTTATATATTTATATATGTATTTACAGACTTACATACATATATAAACACACAGATACAAATGTATACATATATAGACGTATATATATATATATATATATATATATATATATATATATATATATATATATGTGTGTGTGTGTGTGCATTGGAGTCCTTTGCAGTTAAGTAAACGAAAACATGTAAAATCATATGTATGCAATATTCATAATTAATAAAGTTTTATACTGTGTATTTATTGTATATTATCGGATACGATCGGAATGATTGACACTCTCTGCTAGGGGCCGATTGGGGGTGGCATTGCACAAGCATTTCACCATATATGCTTGTGCAATGTTAAATGCTGACAGCGTATGCTGTCGGCAGTTAACAATGTCAGGCAGACATGATCCACTACAGCGTATCATATCCACCCGACACTTGATAAATCTACCCCTATATCTCATACTATTTAGTAAATTAGATTTACCATGCATATGCAAGTATGCCAGTAGTGTAGTGCAGTGCTGTTGCTAGCTTAGGAGAGGAAATTCTATTTGTTTTATTTATGTAGTAAAATTGGTATAGACTAAGTTCCAACTCAAAGACCTATTAACTTTTTTCCTTACACAATTTACTTAAGTCTAAGTGATTTTTTGTAGATAAAACCTATTAGGCATGTATTTAACTCAGCTATCTCTTATCTCGCATAAATACAATCTTGTGTCTTTTGGGATAGTTGTGCCACTTGATCAAAAGGTTTTGGAGTTAGTACTGGCAGAGTAGTGCTACCTGTAATAGATGAAGGGGTAATGGTCGCTTGAGCAATTTTTCATTGAATCGTCTATCTCTGTATAGTTGGAATAGTTTTTGCAGATGACTCATACAGCTGGTGAAAAGTAAATGACACTGTTTTGGCACAATGCCAGTACTGCAAAAATAAATGACAATATATACACATTATTAAAAGACATAGAGCGCAAAGAAGTGTTAAAGTGCATTGACACTTTGACATTTTAGTTTACAATCTATGTCATTTTGAATCAATTGTGTGTTAGTGTGATCTATAATGTAATTGATTATGTCGTATATGGGGACATACATAATGTAAAAAAAAAACAGATAGGGATGTTAGTTTGTTTGTCCAGCTTTAAAATATTGAGTTGTTGGATTGTATACTTTTGTGTAAGCTAGACATACCAGGAAGAGATAAAAATTAAGAAAATAGGCTTACATAGGACGTTAAAATATTAAAATAATTACATTTTTTATACCATTTTTTTTATTCACATTTTTCCTCATTCTATGCTCAATGTTGCAAGTGGGTACAGTGTTTACAGTCTGGGCATATGAGTATAATCGCAATGCATGTACTATTGCCCCATAATACGTAACAAGCATTCAATACTCAAACACAATTGCCAGTAACAATGTTCAGAGGAAATTTAAAAAAAATGGCATCATAGAAAAATCTTTCAGATAAGGTATATTGATTTTTAAAGATTTATTAAGAGTCTATATTTCTTGTATCAGACTTTCTGTTTGATCAAAAGCCCTTGCCTATTTTTCTAAATCCACTCTTAATTTATTGTAACATGAATAGTAAATTACAATGCCATATCATGCATAAGTATGTAGAATACTAGTTTTACTTCACATACAACTGTCAATTTATTTTATGTTCTATAATCTTAAACCACTGGTTTATTCAGGAATGTTGATCTGTGATCAAATATTGTATTTATTTCATGCTTAATAGTTTATATAGGGGTAATAAGAAAATAAAAAGCCTTTGTATGTGGTAGAGCCATTAAACAAATCCTATATTCATTTTAGAATTGGGATCAAGATTTTATTAGGACCTTTATTGCACCAAATTAGTAATATTCACTAAGGATTTTTAAAATGATATCAGTTGTTGGTCATTTTTTATACTAATTAGCAATATACCACCACCTTTCCTGGTCCAAATTGATTAAGTATGAATTTAGCAAGGCAGCCCGGCCAGTAACCATTCTGTCCAAACGTAATCCCTTCTAGTCTATATTAGACTCAAACCATGTACATTAATGCTGTCTTCCTTTAGAAACAATGAGACAAAGATAAATTCAATAGAATCCTGATGCAGTCCTGCCAAATATCCATTGGAACTAAGCCCAAACAATATGAAAGCCATTATTAGGTTCCAGCCACAAATATTCTGACTGGCACACTTTAGTAGGAATAGTATAAATCTGCATTTAATTAAACTCTGTCTCAAAACATGAGTGGCATTTCCGGTAGGGAATAGACATAGATCTCCGATCAGAACCTAACCATTACTGTTTCAAAGAGAATTTTAATATGTTTTTAACTTTAATTGTGCATGTTTTAATTGACAAAAACTCATAAAACCTTGGATAGGTTACATCCACAGAAACCACTGCTCTGCAGTTAGATTTTTATATCCCTTTTAGATATAATGGAAATAGGCCTCATAAAAGTTTATGTGAAGTGTATTAATTCATAAAAAGCAAATTGAGCAATATGTAATTAAGTAGGCTATTTTTGCAAAGGAAAATACCTACACCCTCTTTAATAACTTGATGTCTCTTGCTATAGTAGACACATCTGAACATGTACTTAACATGACAAAATGGGGAAAAACCAGAAGGCAATAGCCCTAGGCAACACTACGAAAATATAAATATCATGAACTAGAGTGTTAAAGATTTTTTTACATATAGGAAAAAAATATTCCACAATGAGTGCACACTGTAGTTAGAATTCATTGAAATCCTATCTAAACAATTCTATAGTAATTCTACAAATCCCAATTATTTAGTTTTGTTAAATTTCATTCAAACAATGGCACTGAAGAGGAAGTAGAAACTGTTAATGAATTTTCCTCATTAACTGCTGGGAAAGAGTCCAGTTGATTATATTGAATCATAACAGTTTTATTGTTGTTAATATTCATATACCTTTCTTCCCATTCATATTAGTTGCATAGTTAGTAAAAATCTACTTAAACTCCTGACTTTACAAAATGTTTCTGTTCTTAATTATCATAGTCGAATAAAAAAATAAAATAAACACACATACAAACTTTTGTGTTCTTGTCAGCCAAATTACCTTGAATCTTTTATTACAGGGAAGGTTTCAGAACAAATATACGAGACTGGTACTTTAAACTTAGTTTTATTTCTCTTTAATGGTCTCGTTTGATGTATATCGACATCTAATATATGTTTCTGCTCTTTACAAGTTAAAGCTCTTTGGTAAATCTACCATGTGTGAAGACATATTATCCAACTGAATTGCCCCCTAACTTAGTCTAATAAACTCGAAATTGTTTTTATCACTCCCTTTTGCAATCTGTTTGTTCTGTGGAGCGTGGACTACATTTTACTACTGGGATTATGTTGAATCCTGTTGCGTTGTCTCATTGGTTACAAGAAAGGTTTCTGTGAATCCCAGATGTTTGATTGAGAGACAATGTCTGCATTTCTCAAGCATTGTTTGCTTTATGGCAGCTCTTTCCCCCATGAACACAGTGCTCTTTTCGTCTTTTATTATGAGTAGCATATTAAAAGGCTTTGGGTTTACCAAGTTGTGTACATAGGGAGCTATAATTTTGAGAAAGTGCCAATCAATGTCATAGTTTATTGCGTTTTTGTTAATCCCACTGTATCTAGTTTTTATACACAATCTTTAAAATTCTGATGCAGAAAAACTCACTCACTGGCAGTAGTAAGCATACTTTATTTTTACAGCAGATAAAATAACATACACATATTTGTTAATTAACTTTCTCTGTGATTACAGATTAAATTTATTATAAAACGGAAATGACAAATGATCCATATTTTACTTGTAACAAAAATATTTAAATAAAAGACACTGGGAAACATTTATCAACCTATACTATCTACTTTAGACACTGGTTTGTTTTCAGTCTTTCCATTATATTATATGCTTTTACCATAGTCCTATAGTTCCACTGAAAAGCAAACTCCCTTGTTAGCCTTCTATTTCCAATAAATAAAGAAGTGCTTATTTTGGCTTGGACATAATTGTGGATGTGTTTACTTTAGGTACCTACTTGTAAATTCAATTTTAATGGGACCCTTTAGATTGACCATTAGAAGACAGAAAACAGTTTTTTCATATTCAGTAGGGGGTGCTTTGCTTGCCCTGCCCATCTAACTTAGGAACAGATCAACATACTAGAACTGAGAGGGGCAGCACATAGTTTTAGGCTGATGAATATAGGACATCATCTTTAGGACAGCTAGTTTAGATGAGTGCTATATCAAACAAGAGGGATAGACATCAAACTGGGCCAGGTCAGAATTTGTCAAAGAGTGTTCATGGAATACAAGTCTGAAGTCAGAATACTGACACCCTCTCCTTTTATAGGAGACTGAATCCATAAAGTACAGATACAAAATACAGACAGTTTGTGAGATGTTATGTCAAACAGACTGCAATATCGTAAGAACAAATACTCCCCTCAAACTACAACCACTGCCTTCCCTCAGTCTCTCCCAAAACAACTGTCAATAGGATATGGTTTCAGTAGTAGGGGGGCGCAGGTTCAGGGGTGATTTCTTTCCAAGTTAAATAGCTCTTCACAACCTTCCAATAATGGAGCTTTGCGGTTTCACTAAGAGTAAAAAACTTCCATGTATATATACAAAATTCAAGTATATAAGTGCAGTATACTCACAAGTATAGACATCAGATGTCAGCAGTGTCAAATGAATAACAACAGTCCTTCTATCAAAGGAACAGTGTTTATTCTTAAAACAGCTCAAAGCATTTCAATGCACAAGGCATCTTTTTCAAGATCAATAAAAGGCTTGAAAATAGTTGTGAGGAGCTATCTAACTTGGAAAGAAAGACCCCCTGAACCTGTGCCCCCTACTACTGAAACCATGAATCTATCAAGTGCAAGGAAACCATGCCAAACATGCAACACCACCCAATGAAGGCACTTATCAGACATTGGGAGAGTGTATGTGAATTTGCAAGCTTGTACACTAAGATAAGGACCACTCCTCACTTTTTGAATGGTACTTATGAAATGAGCTTTTGTGGAATAGTAGAGATTAGATGTAAAAGTTAATTGTTTCTTACTAAACCTATTCAGTTTGCTAATTTATCTCATTTAGCCAAACATACATACCAAACATAATCAATAATAACTTTTTGAAAACATCTAAATTAGTAGAAGTAGTAGTAGTGTTAGTATTAATATTATTAATAACATACATGTTATTATTTTTTTTTTAAATGCTTTTTGATTTCTTGAGAACATTTGCTATTGTGCAGGCTACATGCAATAGAATAAGGCAATATGTATGACGTTGTGAGGACCTGGAGGGTCAAGTTACTGTTGTGTATTTTGCTTCTTAGCAACTTAACTTAATGGCTAATAACAATCATTTAATGTTTTCAAAGCAAATAACCTGCATAGCAGTAACATCTTTTTAAAAAAATATTTGTACATTTGCTGCTATTAGGGGGGAGCTAATATTTTCGCACATTTATTTAAAGTTCAAAATAAACTTTTATGTCATTTCATGTAATAGGGCATGTAATTTTTTTTTATAGTCTTTATTTTTCAATCCAACAATTTGCAGAGCATATATATAATAAGAAAAAGAACAGAATAAAAAAAAAGAAAACATTGTCCGTACAGAGAAAATACAGAGTAAAAAAATGTATAATACATAAACAATTGCCTAATTGACCCACCAATCTCGTTCTTTAAACCAAATATCGGCAATACTTCTTTATAATATCTCTGTTTCCTTCAATCTATTTTTCTGCATCATGTTGGAACTTTTTCTCGTTTTTTTTTTTTTTACATATTTTAAATTTGCAAGAAAGTAATAATCTAGATCTATCTTGTCATAATGAAGTGGAATGGGACATGAAAATAATAACAAAGAAGAAAAAAAGAATAAAAAAAAAATAAGTAAAAAATAAATAAATATATATATATATATCCTCATTACCCCTCTATCCTCTCTCTCCCTAATCCACTCCTTTCACCAGTTCTCCAGGAGGACTGTTTCTGAATGTCTAAATGGGTAAATCAATTGTTCTATTTCATTGGATGAGAATATCTTAATAAATTTTGTCCATTTTTTAAGAAAGGCCTTTATTTCCTGTTCGAAATTTATATCCGTTGCTAGTTGTTCAATTACATATTGTTTCTTGAGATAATTTTTAAGTTCCATGTTCGTTGGAGAGAAGCTATCCTTCCATTTTTTAAGGATTAGATTTCTAGCAGCGAGAATAGCCAGATTAATTATCTTAGCTTCTGATGGAGATACATTCTTAGCCTTCAAGAATATTATATCATTAAGAGTAAATATAAGGGAAGTTATTTTGACTACTCTCAATAGCCAATACTGTATCTTCAACCAGAATTGTTTTATTTTAGGGCATACCCAAATCACATGGATTAGGTCTGCCGCTGGAAGATTACATTTTGGGCATTTGTTAAATTTTTTATTCTGCCACTTGTATCCTTTTTCTGGGGTATAATATGTGAAGTATATTAGCTTAATATGTGACTCTCTCCACGTTTCCGATATAGTTGTACTATATAGCTGTGATAAGGAGTGTGTTATCAGAGAGCTTTGATCAGTGTTTTCAGATAGAAAGGGGATCCTCCCTTATCTTATATGAAAGTAAGTATGTATACCATGTGGAGATAGATAAATGTCCTGCTTTAGCTAAAATTGGCCAATTATCCAGATTTTCCCAAGACCAATTCCAGGAGAATTTACTGATTAACTGCTGTACATAATGCCTAGCCTGCAAGTATGCGAAGAAATCTCGATTTCCTAGTCCGAATTCTTGTTTTAATTCTTCAAAGGATTTGATATTTCTTGCTGCTACATTAACAAAGTGCGATGCTAGGTATAAACCTTTCCTCTGCCAATTTTTTAATACGGGGGATTGTATCCCCTCCTGGTAATCTGGGTTTCCTAGAAGTGTCTGGAATTTAGGTATCCTAGTGTCTATTTCAACATGTCTCCCGATTTTTTTCCAGGCCTGGATTATTGTGTATATTGATTTAAATTGTTTCACTAGTTTGGGGGTCGAGTCACCTGATAAATGTATCAGCGAGGTGGGAGAGAGTGGATAAATTATGTTTCGTTCTAACCTATTATCTGTGAAGTGATCCATCTCTGAAAACCAGTCAACTGCTATACGACCCAAGAAAGTTAGATTATATAATTGTAGGTCTGGAAAAGCCAGACCGGCAAATTGTTTTGGAAGTGAAAGTTTATAAAGAGATATTCTTGTTTTTTTAGATTGCCATATGAATTGACGGGCTGCGGTATTAAACTTTTTAATGTCGTATCATTTCAAAAGAACAGGAAGGTTCTGCAGATGATACAGCATTTTAGGCAAAAGTATCATTTTAATGAGAGCTATACGGCCTGAAATAGAAAGGGGTAAATTTTGCCAGCTTCTCATATAGGTGATAATTTGGGAGAGCATAGGGGTTATATTCAAGGAATACCATTCCCTAGGGTCAGCAGTTATATTTATCCCCAGGTATTTAAAATAATTTGTCACTATTTTAAAAGGTGTCTCTAGTTGAGACCCCTCTGTTTTTCTCAACCATAATAATTCGGATTTTGAATTATTGATTTTATAGCCGGAGAACTTGCTGAATGACTTGATTATTTCTAACAGCTTTGGGATATTTAAAGTTGTATTTGATAGATATACAAGTAAATCATCCGCGTACAGTGCCAGCTTCAGTTCTCTTTCCTTTATTTTTATGCCCTCTAGTTGTTGCCTAATTTTAAGAGCTAATGGCTCAATTGCTATGTCGAATAAAAGAGGTGATAGGGGGCATCCTTGTCGAGTACCCCTTTCTAATTTAATTATGTTTGATTTTACCCCATTAATAGATAAGCTGGTGGATGCTTGACAGCACAGTTTTTTGACTAGGCTTAGAAAATTCTTATTAAATCCAAATCGATATAATGTATCTAAGAGATAGTCGTGTTCAGTGCTATCAAATGCTTTTTCCGCGTCTAAAGCTAGCACTGCAGCGTCTGGTCCACTTGTAAAGGTGCTATTATCTGTGTTTTTGAAATAATCAATAGTCAATAGGAGTTGTCTAATTTTTGCCGCTGAAGTGCGATTGGTTAAAAACCCTGCTTGATCCTTATGTATTATTTCTACAAGCCCCTCTTGAAGCCGTTTTGCTAAAATAAATGAGAAGAGCTTGTAATCAGTATTTAAGAGGGCAATTGGTCTGTATGATTCTTTTTTATTTTTATCTTTACCTGGTTTAAGTATAAATATTGTCTGTGAAGCTGTGAAATTCGGGGGAATTTGAGAGTTTTCACCATAATAGAGATTAAATAGTTTTGTTAAATAGGGGACCACAATTGGAGCTAAATTTTTGTATATTTCATTTGGAAGACAATCAGGACCTGGAGCTTTATCTGTCTTTAATGCTTGTATTGCTTGACTTACTTCTATTTCTAGTATGGGGGAATTTAATTTAAGATTAAATTCAGAGCTATTTTTTGGAGTATCTATTCCCTCCCAGAATTTATTATATTCTTTAATTCCCAGAGTATTGGAGGAATAATTTTTTTTATAATAGTTATAAAAGGATTCAGAGATTTCTTTAGATGAAGTGAGTAGCTTCCCGTTATTTTGTATTGATTCGATTAATAATGATTGTTTAGAGTTTTTTACTAGTTTTGCTAATAGTTTGCCAGATTTGTTACCATACTTGTATAGCCTCGATTGGTATCTTAGTTCTAATTGTGCTGTATTGGATATTAAAAACGTGTCATGTTCATTTTTTACGTCTAAATAATTTTTCCAATTTTTATTTGTGGGGGCACTTACATAGTTGTTATACTCATTTCTTACAGCAGCTGTTACTTTCCTCTCTCTCTGTATGTTCTCCTTTTTAATTCTAGCAGCGTAAGCTGTTATTTCTCCCCTCAGGACTGCTTTAGCAGTCTCCCAGACTATTGAAAAATTTTTCACTGATCCCATATTGATTGAAAAATATTCCTCTAATTTGAGCTTAAGCCAATTTATAAAATCAAGATTTTTGTTTAGATATTTTGGGTAAAAAAAACCTATCATTCTATCTTGGCCTTTTACTTTGGGAATATCAATCACTATGGGAACGTGGTCAGAGATACAAATCTCAGATATTGAAGCCTTTACCCCAAGCTTGTGCAGACTATCGCTTATCAGAAAGAGATCAATTCTAGATAATGACTTAAACACTTTAGAGTAACAAGTATATCTTCTAGCAATTGGGTTCTGTGATCTCCAAATATCTTTAATTGCAAGATTTTGACAGATAGAATTGAATATTTTTGTTTCTAGATTGTCTTTTTTTTGTCCTATTTTGTTGGTTACCTCGCCTTAATCTATCAATAGAGTATTGGGGTGTCATATTGAAATCACCTGCTACAATCAAGTGCCCTTCTGATACCTGCAAGATCTTAGTTTGGAGGGAGTCCCAAAATTTTGGTTCAATTTCATTTGGTGCATATATGTTGCATATGGTGTATATCATGCTATCCGTCCTTATTTTAAGAATTAAATATCTACTCTCTGGATCTATAATAGTTAATAGTATTTCATATTTTAACTCTTTCCCCAGAAGAATTGCTACTCCATTTTTCCTTTTTAATGATGGAGCAAAGACAACCTCAGATACCCATGAATATTTCAGTTTTATAGATTCCTCTTTATTCAGATGTGTCTCCTGTATAAGGCCAATTGTTGTATTAAGTTTTTTAAGGTGTGTCAGTATTGTTTTGCGTTTTATGGGTGAGGTTATGCCTCCTACGTTCCATGAGGTGAACTTAATTAATCTATTCATTTTGTTTTACCTAGTTTAAAAAATGGAAGGGAGAGAGATTGAGGGGAAAAAAAAAAAAAGATTGAATTGGGCAATCATTAGTTTTTTGTGTCCCTTTCTCTAAAATGTATGAAAAAAAATGTCTAACACTGGTTCCCTTTATTAAGGTAACCCTAAGTATAAACTTAATGCTCATATTCTTTTGTTATTCTGTGATTCCATATTCCACTAATTTCTTCTCTGCCTCTGTCACTGAGTCAAAAAAGAATGTGCAACCATCAATCAATACTTTTAATCTAGCTGGGCATATGACCGTGGCCTTCCACCCTGCTTTTATCATCCTTCCACAGACTGGTGAGAGTTCCCTTCGCTTCCTAGAGGTTTCGATAGAAAAATCCTGAAAGAGCAAGATCTTAATCCCATTATGGATAATTGGTTGATTTTTGCGATAATTTTGCAAATATAGCTCTTTGTCCTGATAATTCAGGAACCTCACTATGATTGGTCTTGGTCTTGCAGGATCCTTTGTGTTTTCATTTAATCTCCCCAGTCTGTGTACCCTTTCAATGATAACTGGTGATTGGGGTGGGGGTATTTTTAATAATTGAGGCAATGTTTGTGTCATTAATTTCATGAGGTTTTCGTCTTGTTTGGACTCTGGGAAACCTATAACCCTTAAGTTGTTCCGTCTAGATCTATTTTCAATGTCATCTAATTTGGCTTTAATATTAATTATTTCATTCTGATTGCTTTCAAGCTTTGGTATATATGTATTGGTTACATCTTCTAAATCAGAGATTCTTTGTTCAGATTCCACAAGTCGGTTGGAAAACTGTCTGACTTCTGTTGTCAATGTTAGAATGTCTTGTTTAATCTCTGATTTTAATGATTCAAAATTTGGGGGTTATAGCTTCTAATATGTTTGTTACTAATACTTGCATTTCTTGAGCCGTTTTCAAATTTAAGGCCTTAGTACCTGGTTGTTCGTGATGGGTTTCTACTGGGATCTCAACTGAATTTTTGTTCCTACGTTCCCTTTGTTTATTTGCCATGTCTAGATTAGATCTATTTGTGATTATAGGTGAAGTGATGAATTTATCCATATACGTGTTAATTTATATCCTGTGAGTTAGGATATTAGTTAATGTTAGTGTGTGATTCCTTTTCTTTTTTTTTTTTTTTTTTTTTTTTCTCAATCTCCTCTTCCCCCTTCCGTCAGAGGGATGTGGAGAAAGTGTTATTGTGTGCCTAATTTATGTGAATTATCAATAAAAAAAGAATTAAAAAATTTAAAGAAAAAAGTGAAAAATAAAAAAAAAGTGTTGCAAAGTGCAGAGTGCTAATTAATATTCTTGTGGGTAGAAGGCTAGACTATGGCTAAAATTATGACTCCAGTAACAGTTCACATTTCTTTCCAGCTATTATTAAAAAAAAAAATAACAATAAAGTTCTTAAGCTATCTATGTTATATATACCAATAAATTAAGAGTTTCTTAAGTTAAGGGTTACAATTTTAAATTGCTGGTTTCCCCTCTTATTCTGTTCAATATTTGATTTGCAGGGTATCTAATTTAGTGTTTCTCTCTTCCTCCCCCACCCCTTCAAACACTGTTCTTAACCAGATAAGTAAAAAATAAATGTTTTAACAGTTGGTCACCAGGATATACTTTCCTTCCTCCCTTCCCCGTTATCCAGAGGGAGAAAAAAATGGAGAAAAACAAGAAGAAAAGGGAGAAAGTGATAGAGAGAAAAAAAAGAACTTTTCCTGGCTTTAAAAGAAAAAGGAAAACAGAGGAGATAGAGGGGAAAGAAAAAGAGAAAAAGAGAAGGAAAAAAAGAGCCAGAGGATTCACAGAGTGAGAAGTAGTAAGGTTGTTAAACAGCAGATAACTACTATATTAGATCAAACACTACAAATATCTATAGGTGTAGTCCTCCATTTATGTTTATGTTTAATCCTATATAAGTCTTAAAGTTCCTAGTGTCTATTAACAGTTTTTTTTAATTGTAATAAGCCATCCACTGTTACTTTCCACTCACCCCTCCAGCAGATTTGTCCTATATTGGTTATAAACCTGTCCGTGGAATCACCTATCTGGAGCAGAGTTGGTTGGTTTATCGAATGTAGCTTGCACCAGTGGTCTGTCTTGCCTTTGTACTTTCTTTGTGGCCTCATTTAAGGCAATGCAGTTCTTCCAGCTTCCGATTCAATAATGGGCCAGTGAGAGGAAGATAACCTTGTTGTGGCTGCTTTCCTCTGCCCAAGAAGTCTGCCAGCTCCCCCGCACACAGCACCGGTGGGCGGGGAAAACAGCCGACTATCCAGACTCCAGTCACCAGGTCTCAAACTCTGGCCAGGCACCCGTCCAGACAGCCTCGTTCTGGCTTGCGTCCTCTCTACGTCGTTTCCGCAGCAGGTGATCACCAACTGTAGGACCAGCCTTCCACCGTCGGGACTCACACTTTGTGCACTATCGACCCCCCACACGCAACACCGGTGGGTGGGGAGGACAGACGCACAGGCACACTCTCCAGGCAAACCTCCACCTCTCGCAAGGTAAATAACTTATTATTTTTAGGTATAGGTGCTGGGGTGAGTGGGTGCTGTGTTGTAGGATCCGTTTATACTTTCTTGCAGATCAATCAACTTGTACTCCCCTCTCGTCCGCGGGAGGGGAGGGTTGTCTAGGATGAATCCTTTACCCTATATGGAGCTCTATTATACAACCACCTAAGTTTAGCTCCGGGTAGAAAAGGTCTTTATAGTGTAGTTGAAGGGAGCACGCTATAGAGGATTATACCAGGAGGTATTCAGAAACTGGCTGCAGCATATTACGGGATGAAAAGGCTTTCCCTCTCTCCCATTACACTTTTAGTTCCAAGCACGAATCAACCGCCTCTGGATCAGCTGCAGGGGATCAGAGCGTGCTCTATTCACATGCTCCTCCTCTTCCTCTCGAACATGCAATTTTTAGGGCATGTAATTTTAAAAAACTTTCCAATTTGCTTTTATCATCAATTTTGCTTTGTTCTCTTGGTATTCTTAGATGAAAGCCAAACCTAGGTAGGCTCATATGCTACTTTCTTACATCTTGAAGGCCGCCTCTAATCTGAATGCATTTTGACTGTTTTTTACCACTAGAGGGCGTTAGTTCATGTGTGTCATATAGATAACATTGAGCTCACGCACGTGAAGTTACCTAGGAGTCAGAACTGATTGGCTAAAATTCAAGTCTGTCAAAAAAACTGAAATAAGGGGGCAGTTTGTAATTACAGAGGTAAAATGTGTATTATTATAACTGTGTTGGTTATGCAAAACTGGGGAATGGGTAATTAAGGGATTATCTTTCTTTTTAAACACAAATTCTGGTGTTGACTGTCCCTTTAAAAAAAAAAAGTTGGCCATACTAATTATTTCTAAATTATTGTAATTTCTTTCTTTTTTTTTAGATTGTAACATTCAAATACCATATATGTAACATTCATATATGATACTATTAAAATTCAAATGTTGATTGTCATAGTCTTTAATGTAAATCTATGGGAATCATTATTGAAATGTAACATCATTTTCGACTATTGATATTCAATATTTGAATCTTGTCATTCTTTCTATAGAGACATTTAAATGGCAGAGCAAATGTCAAGTGGAACATATCCTTTGAATGTCAATATTTCACATTCATCTTTTCCTAATAATGACACAACATAAGAGAAAATGATAACATTCATGTTTTATTCTTGATGGTGGGGTTTTCTTTAACTTTAAATAGCCACCATATCTATATTTATAAATACCAGTAATATTGAAAATTTTGAGAAACACATCTAAAGTATGCAACCAATGCATCCATGACATCAAATTCAGCAAGGTATATATTCCATAAACGAACATTGCTTCTTTGGTTCCACATGAGTACTCTCTACTCTCTTGCTGATGTTTGAGTAACAATACCAATGCAAAGCAGAATCAATACAAGAAAAGATTTTGCAGCAAATGATTTCCACTTCAACTTGCCAAATTTCAAAGCTTGGAACACACATTCTGTTGGATCCCAAAGGTGAACACTTCCCCTTATGAGAACCTTTTTTAGTGCTGCAGACAGATTTTATACACTTCAGTAAGAAATCTTGCAGGTTGTGTTGGAAAATGTCAAAGCAGGTCAAGTAGGAAACAGAAAATAAAGTGCCATAAGAACACGTTCTTCTTGTCCCTTTGCCTCCCACGAGGACAATACACTAAACCCAGAAGTGTCTTTTTAACTTTCTGTATTAAGCAGGAAGTGAATAGAAACTGGCACCATGCTACAGGAGCTGACTATACCAGCTACATATTGTTATTCCCAATAGGTCTTAAAACAAGGTCCTTAATCTGTGTTGATGTTTCGTTGAATTCAGATGAGTTGCAGTGAGCTGTGATATTTTATTTAGGCTCTCTGGTCTGAATATATGCACTGACATTATAAAGGGGCTTTAAGCTTTTGTATTTTTTTATCTTGTGACATTATTTTTTCAAATGATTTTGTAAGATAAAACACCAATATAAAATAAAGCTTTCAAGATGTAATTAATAATATATCAATTTGTGCATTGGTGTCTGCTTAAAAGAGCATGAAACATTAGAGATCTAGAAAAAGAAATGAATATCACATGTTGTCTGCATGGCAAACAGCCCGCAGTTCTTTAACTGCATTCATTATGTTTATTTATCAGTGGGCTTGTTTTTTTTTCCTCTCACTGTTGTCATTAATTTACTTTTCACATCTGTACAGTTTCCATTTGTCTAAGCTTAGGCACTAAAGGTAAAGTTTACATGGGGAGTACGTCTCACTATTTTGATGGCAATTTTAAACTACTTTTTTTATCGCAAAACCATTTTTTTTATGGAAAAGTCTAGAATAAAAAAAAAACAAGCAAGAAAATATTTTGCTCATGTAAAAATGTTACTAAATGCAAATTTCCTTATTCTACTATATGTTTAATGTATTCAAAAGGGCTTAACACTTTGGGTCTAATTGCAAAAAGCTCTCTGGGCTGGTGAGATTCTATAAGAATGCTCACCAGTCCATCTATTTCCATGATGGTTTTATATGAAGCCACTTTTTACCCTGAAAACAGGGTATCTCACTAAGGGATGTATTTTTGTATAGGAAGCAAATGCATAAAAAACTGCACAATGAAAATCGTAATTTAAACATTATATAAAATGAATAATTGAACCATTCACATAAAAATACTCTGGAAAATAGTGTATTGTTAAAGAGATAGTCTAGTCAAAATTAAACTTTCATGATTCAGATAGAGCATGCAATTTTAAGCAACTTTCTAATTACTCCTATTATCAATTTTTGTTCCTTCTCTTGTTATCTTTATTTGAATGTAAGCTTAGGAGCTGGCCCATTTTGGTTTAGCACCTGGGTAGCGCTTGCTGATTGGTTGGATACATTTAGTGCTACCCAGGTGCTGACCCAAAAATGGGCTGGCTCCTATGCTTACATTCTTGCTTTTTCAAATAAAGATTCCAAGAGAGCGAAGAAAAATTGATAACAGGAGTAAATTCAAAAGTTGCTTAAAATTGCATGCTCTATCAGATCTGAATCATGAAAGTTTAATTTTGACTAGACTGCTCCTTTAAGATGCACCAAAAATCATGAAAAAATTGTTCACCAAAAATCGTTTTTTATCAACACTTAATTTGTAAATGTAAATTACACAGAAATAAATTGTATTAACTATGCATATCATTAATCATAATTTAAGTATGGATGTGCAAAAACACATAGAAATTCGTACTTATAAGTGCAAAATACAAAGGGGTAGATGCTTAACTTCTGTGCCACCTTTTAGGTGGTGGACTGAAATCATCCTGATCCGATATGATTGGGATGATTGACACCCCCTGCTAGTGGCCGATTGGCCGCGAGTATGCAGGGGGCGGCATTGCAAAAGCATTTCACAAGAAGTGATTGTGCAATGCGGTATGCTGTCGGCATTTAGTGACCTTTAATTAATCTACCCCATAGCATGATTGTTTTTTCGTAAAATGGTCTGAACATGACCATTCATTCCATGGGCGTGTACAAAATGTTATCACAAATCCCTGTGTAATTCAGTAAACATTTCTGCCCTACAGATCTTACTGTTTTTTTTCTGCAACATAAAAGATGGAAACATTTTATCAAAATACTAAAAAAACTTATAACTCTCAAAGAAAGCCTATGCATTTGAAAATAACAGTTTTTTAATGAACAGTGCACTGAAAACAGTATAATTTTATTTGTATTAAAAAAATATTAAAGTTTAAACATACACCGGGGTCTCCCTCTGTACTTCGTCCTGCATTTCAAACTTTTACATTACAGACAACTCTCATTATTTGTATAGTAGACATCTCACAACTTGCAGGGACAAAGCCTTTTTTATAGAATTCCGTGAAGGCTGCCCCTGCTAGTGTCAGTGTGGAAAACCCCATCTAGACTGGTGAATTTCATATAATCGACCCCTTAGTGAAAGATCAACTTCTAGAACACTCCCACTGTGCTACAGATGAGGATATAGCAAGTGATGTAAGTACAAACATATATACACCTGATTGGTTCACCAGCTGTATTGTCATCTGTGGCTAAACATTTAATAAAGGTATTTGCATAACTATAAAATGCTCTAATGAAAAGAATATTTGATTTTTTATACTATAATGCCCCTTTAAAAATAAATTCACTAGCATGAAGTCTTCTGGAATATATTTTGTTTACAGTTATTTAAAAAATATGTGATTTTGAATAGAAAATCAACTCAAATTATTCGGTTGCACACTTTTAAATACACATAGTTCTTCAAGGGGAATGAACCCCTTTCAAGATTCAAACAGAGCATACAATTTAAAAAAAAAAATCAGTTTACTTCTATTTTCAAATTTACTTTCTCATTGTGTACTTTGTTTATGAGATATCTAGGTAGCGTGCACATTTATATTGCTCCAGTCATGTGCACAATTTCAACAAAAAATATCAAAAGAAAGAAGTCAATTTGATCATAGAAGCTAATTGGAAAATTGTCTTTAAATCTTACACTCTATCTTATTAAGGAAATAAATTTTGAGGTTTTATATCCGTTTAAGCACTCAGTTACCATATTCTATTAAATACACAAATAATGTAATTCCTACTACTATCCAAACTTCATTGTACTATTTCCAAGATGCATGCTACACTGGAGTACTGGCAAATAAGGTGATAAATTGCATACTGAAAAGTGTTTTATAATGTATTAGTACTCTTAAAAATAAGCACAAGGGGCAGATGGTGCGTTATGTCAAAGATGCATGTTGAGTTCAAAGACAGAATGTTGAATAACTTGCATCAGTTTGGTACTGTTGATAACTTTGGGATTCTAGTTTCAAAAACAGATAAAAATCTACAACCTGGAAATAGGTCAGTGCATGGAAGGTGGAAGTTGTGCTTTTTATTCTTCATTAAAGGGATACTAAACCCACATGTTTTCTTTCATGATTCCGATAGAGCATGCAAATTTAAGCAGCTTTCTAATTTACTTCTATTCTCAATTTTTCTTCCTTTTCTTGCTATCTTTATTTGAAAAAGCAGGAATGAAAGCTTTGGAGCCAGCTGGTTAAAAGGTTGAGAACCTGCGTTGTGTTTGCTGATTGGATGGCTAAATGCAGGCACCAATCAGCAAGCCCTATCCAGGGTACTGAGGCTGGCTCCAAAGCTTTCATTCCTGCATTTTCATATAAAAATAGCAAGAGAACAAAGAAAAATTGAAAATAGGCGTAAATTAGAAAGTTGCTTAAAATTGCATGCTCTATCCGAATCATGAAAGAACAAATTTGGGTTTACTATCCCTTTAAGAATCATGACAGCAGAATATTACTTTAGCCCGATCGATCATGACATGTTTTCTGTCGGATTGAATTTGATTTGTGTCTTTCTTCATGTCAAATACAGCTTTTCTGGGTCAAAACAATTTTGTTCTTGATTATTTTTTTCTCTTTACCCATGTTTGTGTTTTTTTTTTTTTGTAAAGAAGTTCTCCATTATGTTACTTTTAAAATGTATTCAATATGTATTTAATCAGCGTGTTGAACTTTTTTTCTCCTACTTCAGTTAGCTGTATCATTATTGTAGCACTTTAAAAAAAACTTTAAAACTTGCATATTAATGTAGTCTTTAATTAGACTCTGATCACCATAAGAGAGATCATTTAAGTTGTATGATACCTCAGACATTATCCATAGAGATACATTTCATTTTCTGTACATCATTTGCATGCTAGATGCTGTTTAAATTAATTTGTCACTGAGTCACACCTTCATTAATCTGAGCACTAGACGTTTTTTTTTTTTTCTGGGTATCTGATTACTGCCCTAGAATAAGCTTTAGAAAGTAGAAGTTAAACAACATGGAGTCATTTGAATAATTTTGTCTGACAGAATTACATTATATCGCTCTAAAGATTTTATCATGAATGGCTGATAGAGAAAACACCTAAAGCTGTATTGGTTAACAGATACAAAGTTCCACAAACACATGGACATATTTTTAATGTAATACATTGCAAAACAATACGGTGCAACAACAAAAAAATGTTCAATATCCCTTTAAATGTCTTTTATATTTTATTTATGTTTTTTAAATATTACTAAAATCTACACAGCTCCTTGCTTTGCTGGAGTTTTTAACCAATACACTCTAATGATAATCAAAGGTGGAAAATAGTGTACGACCTTCAGTCAAGAGGTCTTTCTTTCACCGTTTATTAATATCCAGAGAGTAATTGTTTACACCTTGATACTACATCTGTTCTATTTGGAAGTTGAAGAGATATAATACTAAAACATTTTATCCCCCCCCCCCCCCACACACACACACACACACACAAACACGATTATCTCTGTTCTTTGATACACATGATTAAAAAATAAGTACAATATCCCTTTAAAGAGAGCTCACTTTAATAATTGAAGGGAACCTAACCAAATATTAAGGGGTTAAATAATGTTTACTACTTTTCAAATAATCCTAAAGGATCAGACAACAATAGAGAAAAAAATATATAAAAATCTGGCTTTTTGGCTGCAATATTTTCTCCTCTCAGTGCTGGGAATGAATTCAAAACTGCTGTGTTTCTGTTGTTTGAAGCTTTTATCCTTCTAAGTGACTAAATATTTCAAGATTGAAACTAAATGTTTGAATGCTGTTGATTTTGCAAAGATGAGATAGTCTGTGATCGCCATATCGCCGGTTTCCTTCAGCTGTAAATAGGGTTAAATTAGCTGTCCATTACTACCCAAGAGTACAAATTCCTTTTTGTTAAGATCAGATGCACAAACACAATTAAGCCACAGCTTTGAAGACAACAACATATGCATCAATTTTGAAAACTCATAAATGGTAAAAGGTTTCAAAAACCTCAAAGAAAAGTGTTAGTTCAAAGTTGTTATACCTTGAAAGAGAGCAGAGAAAAAATATTTAGGAATTTTGCCATTTTACCTGGAAAATTGCACATGCAATTTATTTGTAATCTGCCAAAAATCTTGCTGTGTATACTTGGCAAGGGTTACCACCTTTGCTGGAAAAATACAGCCCATTGTAATTGGTATAATTAGCATAATTACCCAGAATCTAAAATAGTTACTATTGATTTTAAAATGGCAATGCCTTTGTGATTAGATGAAAGTCCCAGCAATAACAGGACCTGCATTTTTATATTTTTGTTTTAACTACATTAAGTAAACCTTTGTAAATTGCTTTAGTCTAAATAATTATTTTAAAGATGTGTATTCCAGATAATTTACCAAATGAATAGCATGTTTGTACATGTGAATAAACAACAAATCATAGTCTAACCCCAGTGTAAAATGTATCCTAATTAATGCAAATTAGTAAATTATTTAATGCCATTGATTTACAGCATCAAAGTGAAATTAAAAAGAAAAAAATAGAGCCGTATTTGCAACAGTGTTTGAAATAATTGTGTTTATTGTTGCATACACTGCTCTCATATTGTGCTCAAGGATCATGCATGATCCTAGATATGTCATTCAACAGAGGATACCAAAAGAACAAAGTCTATTTTTCAAAATTACACATTTTTATCTCAATCATGAAGGTTGAACTTTAAAGGGACACTGAACCCCAATTTTTTCTTTCATGATTCACATAGAGCATGCAATTTTAAGCCACTTTCTATTTTTTTCCTATTATCAATTTTTCTTCGTTCTCTTGCTATCTTTATTTTAAAAAGAAGACATCTAAGCTTTTTTTTTTTATTCAGAACTATGGACAGCACTTTTTTATTGGTGGATGAGTTTATCCACCAATCAGCAAGAACAACCCAGGTTGATCACCAAAAATGGGCCGGCATCTAAACTTACTTTCTTGCATTTCAAATAAAGATACCAAGAGAATGAAGAAAATTTGATAATAGGAGTAAATTAGAAAGTTGCTTAAAATGTCATGCTCTATCTGAATCACGAAAGAAAAAATGTGGGTACAGTGTCCCTTTAAATGTTATGTCCATTTACATGTTATAAGCCTCAAGTTTTTGTTAGTCAAGATGAGAATTATTAAATAAACAGTTGCACCTTATACTGATAAAATGAAATTCCACCCAAATCCTTTCCAACTTAGCAAAATAGCTTTTACCCATGCAGAACACATTTTTAAGAAGTATAGTACCAACTGTGTTGCCATATATGCATTTCCCTTCAATGAACAGTAAATATTTGTTTGTTTTTCCATTTCCCATTTTTATTTTCATATGTAGTGCACATAAATACTTCTGTTTTCTTGTTTATCCTAGCCCCAAAAGTAGTGAATCATGATGAGGCACTGTCTGTACCCCCACTCAAGCCATTTTTTGCACAGTCCTGTCATCAGATGCATTCTGCCATTCAGAAGATGTACCTCTCATCCATAGACTAAATTATGGAGTGTTCCCACATACCTACTCTTGCTTCCTATTGTGGAAATATTTAGCCCATGCACAGTTGCGCATCTTGAGTCAGCACACCAGTGTAAACAGTGGATTATAAAAAAAAGCTCAAATGCAACACATGACTTATTTGTACAGCATGCTTTTCTTTTAGGAAATATCTTCCCCAAAAAATCCAACTTGACATCAATGAGCAAGATAGATTTGTATTGCTCTGTGTAAGTATAGGAAAGCTATTTTTCTAGACATCATTCACAATGTTTTTTATTATACTTACCCAAACCCCAACACATCTTGCTCGTTGTTTATGCCGCTGTAAAATTTTCCTCACATTTGGTAACATTTATAGATTTTAAATATTTGTTTTTAATAGGTTATTGAAATAAAAGAAGAAGAGTTCTGACTCCTCAATTTTAAGCATATCCATTTAAAGTATTATACTCTTAATTAGTTATCATAGTTAAATAGTTATGTAGGTTGAAAATAGACTCAAGTGTATCAAGCTCAACCAGTCACATATTCCTATTACTACTGTTTACTGTGAAATTGGGCCTCAAATGGGAAAAATACTTCTTAAAAAAACTTAAGAATATGCTAAAACAGCCTCATTAGACAGACAATTCCATAGTATTATTGTTCTTACTGCAAAGACCCCCTTACGTTGCTGTAGGTGAAATCTCTGTTCCTCTAGTCTCATTGTCCTTAATACAGTTCTATTGATAAGCAGGTCAGCCAAGCATTGCCTTCATGAGCCCTGTATGTATGTGTATAATGTAATCATATCCCTCTCTGCAACGCCTCTTTTACAGTGTAGATAATTGCATTGTTTTTACCCTTTCTTCATAACTCAAATCTTTCACCCCCCCCCCTTAATTTTGTCACCTCCCTGTGCATATTTTCCAGTTCTACACTGCATATTTAAGGTGAGGTCTAACTATTGATCTATAAAGAGGCAATATTATTTATACTTGTCTATATTGGCACTATAGGAATAACATAGATTGAAGAGCAGTGCAGATTGAAGAGCTTAAAAATACCAGATTTGGGGCTTTAGCCCACCTATAGATTTGTATCTAATCAATATTATAGTTACTTATACTAAAACAGCTCACTTTATGCTATATAAATGACTTGTTACAACTAGTTCTTTAGTGGTCAGTCACTTTTTTTTTCCATAGGGACAATGGAGGTTATTTATCAAATGCAGTTGAAATGGTAAAATGTATTTGTGCATAAATCTATTTTGGTGCTGTTTGTAACCTTAATGTTAAGGAGATATACAGTATTTTAAACATTTATTAACATGTAATCTGATATTGGCATTAGAAATGTATCAACAGTCCAGCAAAACCAGAATGCATGATTATAAAATTCTGATTTCCATAGTAAACAGATCTGCAGTTTGCACAAGATCATTTATGTCTGCCCACATTCATTCTGCCAAATCCATATTTTACTGGATACATTTTTCTTCAATTCAATAACTCACTCTTTGTACAACTGGGCACGTTCAAATCTCTACTCCCCTTGAGTTGGAGAATGGCAGTGAAACTGATAGAGAGAATCTTATGAACAAAAGACACATTCTGTGTTTTTCATACACACAAGAATAAAACCGAGAGCAGTGCTGACGACAGTAGTTCAAGCAAAACCGGAAAATCTTTAACAAAAATAACTACTGATGGATTCAATTATATTTTATGTGAAATATACCCTTTTCTATATTTGTATGTATGCTGGAAAAGTAAAACATGTCTACGATCCATAAGAAATACCCACAATAAAATGTGTTTACATGGACAACTGGATTTGTAAAAACTTCATAAATTTATTTGAAGCTAGCAGAAAGTTCATGCTGCATACTGTAGTAGACTTTCTCACTGTCTGATAGGGGCAATTACCACATCACTGTTAGTGGACAGTGACACAACTTCATCAGTATAAAAGACAAAAAATAGATTTACATGTATTTTAAAACAAGAAAATCTATTAAAAATACGTAATTACAATTGCAATAAAGAAAAATGCCTTACAAGTCTCTTTATAATGAATCTCTGCATTGAATATATTTTCCCACTAAAGATCACCTACTTTATAGTATATTTTTGACATTTTAGAAAATATTACTGTCTACCTAAAATGTTATCTGATGACCTTATTTTTTCATAAAACACATTTTAGGCCCCTGAGATCTTAACCCTTTCAGGTTCTTTGCCGGAATATATCTGACAAAGCGTTTTACCGCATGCGGTCAAACGCTGTATATATTCCGATATTTCCAGTTTTGAATGTTACAGCTAAATAGTACCATCTAGCGGTGACTTGCTATTTAGCTGAGAAATTTAAAAGTGTGGCACGAAAATTAAATAAAACCTGACGGCTGCAGCTTTTATTTAATGTATAGCACCGGAAAGGGTTAAAGGGTCATTGACCACTTGGATATTGTAAAATACAATGTTTAATTATATAACAGAAAATATAAACTGTAATATAAAAAAATAGTGGTAATCCAATACAATATTATAAATATACAGGGATGCCTATAAAATCACATATCACCAAAAGTCAATACAGAAAGTCCATACAGATAAAGGGAATTCAGCTGGAAAGTCCATTCATCAATCCCAGGCAACTCTTCAGAAGTGTAGGGCCATTGACAACAAGATAATCCTAGAAGAATGATAAATTAAAAAAAGGTGCATCGTAGTGTAACCTATATTTATAAACTATAGCAAAATTAAATCAATGTAAATATTTGCATAGGAAATTAGCACATCTAGGCAAGATTCCCCGCTTGCTTTTTCCCAGAAATACTTAATATACAATGTTACCAATGCACAAGAGAATTCTGGGTAAGATATGCAAATTCTCAGTTTTTTTGCTTCAAAATACTGTTTTAACACAGCGATCCTTTTAACAGGATTATTGCAGCAAACCAGAAATCACTCTCTAGACAGCCTGTTTCGTTCTTTTTGGAACTCATCAGTAGGAGATAGATTTCTGGTTGCTGCATTGGTAAAGCTATTTTCATGGTTAAACCAAAATTCATTAAAATTATGGGGGGAGATAAAAAACTGAAATTAAAATCCTCCATGTCTCCAAATTAAATCAATGTAAATAATTGCATAGGAAATTAGCACATCTAGGCAAGATTCCTCGCTTGCTTTTTCCCAGAAATACTTAATATACAATGTTACCAATGCACAATAGAATTCTGGGTAAGATATGCAAATTAGATATGCAAATTCTCAGTTTTTTTGCTTCAAAATACTGTTTTAACACAGCAATCCTTTTAACAGGATTATTGCAGCAAACCAGAAACCACTCACTAGACAGCCTGTTTTTCGTTTTTTTTGGAACTCATCAGTAGGAGATAGATTGCTTTTTCCCAGAAATACTTAATATACAATGTTACCAATGCACCAATGCACAAGAGAATTCTGGGTAAGATATGCAAATTCTCAGTTTTTTTGCTTCAAAATACTGTTTTAACACAGCGATCCTTTTAACAGGATTATTGCAGCAAACCAGAAATCACTCTCTAGACAGCCTGTTTCGTTCTTTTTGGAACTCATCAGTAGGAGATAGATTTCTGGTTGCTGCATTGGTAAAGCTATTTTCATGGTTAACCCAAAATTCATTAAAATTATGGGGGCAGATAAAAAACTGAAATTAAAATCCTCTATGTCTCAAAATTAAATCAATGTAAATATTTGCATAGGAAATTAGCACATCAAGGCAAGATTACCCGCTTGCTTTTTCCCAGAAATACTTCATATACAATGTTACCAATGCACAAGAGAATTCTTGGTAAGATATGCAAATTCTCAGTTTTTTGCTTTAACACTGCGATCCTTTTAACAGGATTATTGCAGCAAACCAGAAATCACTCACTAGACAGCCTGTTTCGTTCTTTTTGGAACTCATCAGTAGGAGATAGATTTCTGGTTGCTGCATTGGTAAAGCTATTAATATTATATTATACAATTAATATTATAATATATAATATTATAATGTAGCAGATATAGACAGAGAGACTCACATGCGGTGATGCACAGTAAATGTGCATCAAGCAAATCGGATCCTCAGAGTCACCCAGTAGACTCGCCTCTAGCTACAGGAACAGAAGCTGCGTCCTCAGTCAGATTTTGCACAATAAATGGTGAAACCAACAGCTAAAGAGTGCAATCCTTGTGGTAGCCAAATAGATTGGAACAGTAGCAGTATCATTAAAAATATATTAAAATATTGATACAATAATGTGAGCAACAAAACTGATGCCTGAGAAATGTGTCGCTCGCAACATTGTATCAATGTTTTACCATTACATGACACCCTTACATTAGCTGTCATTTTTAATCTTAGGGATTCATTATTGTGGGTCTTTCACCATCAATGAAACTGTGCTGTTGCTTAACACCTCCTAAAGTGAGGATAGCAATAATAGCACATCTCACCACTGACAGAAAGAATTGCGCTAATACTAGAATAAAACTTCTTAATGACAAGCAACGTATATGGTATATTGTGTCATTTAAAATGCATCTGCATACTATTCTCAATCTAATATTTACTTTGAAGCTATTATTCCATCTATCATTTATATAGTGCTTAATGTCCCTTTAATATGTACTAAACAATTTATGGGTATAAGAAATGATGTGCCTTTCTTTATTTTTGAAACACTATGGACTAGATTACGAGCGGCGTGCTAACTGTTGCATGCTAATGATATCGGGTTTATCCCAGCTGTTTGAGTGCATCAGAAATAGGGCACGTATTACAAGCGGAAAGTAAATGTGCAATTGAATTTAGCGCACGTCAGGATATCGCTACTTCAGAGCTCTGGTTAACTGTTACACTTGAATAAAAAGATGCACAAAAAAACATCAAAAATAAATTTAGAAGTACAGTTACACTAATAATAACACCATCTAATAAAAATTATTTTTAAAAAAATTGCAATAAAAAGTTATAAGGGATCAAAGATATGTGTTCTCAGTTAGGAAAAAAAGGACTGCAAATAGCTTTAACATAAAGATACATACATACACATGTCTAAATATGTATTTATGTATGTATTTACAGAAATAAGACTTTAGAGGGATCCGCTCACAAACCGGTACTTTTATTATCAAATCCAGGTAAAAACGACATATTGGTAAGGATCAATCAAATATGTACACATGTAAATATATACACATATATATATATATATATATATATATATATATATATATATATATATATATATATATATATATATATATATATATATATATATAAATGGTAGGGTGTATGCACTCTCACCATCAGCCAACAACTGCCAGGGTGCTATAATGATGCATATAGAACTTAAGAAATAAGCACTCACTGGTCTTCTGCCATCAGTGACAACAATTCTTTATTTGATAGTGATGTTTCGGGACCAAATGTTATCCATTCCTCTGACAAACAACTAGTGAACAAACAAAACTTTTAAAGGCTTGTGTGTCCCTCCCCTCAGATAAGCAGCCAATCAAGGCTGTCCATGTGTACAAGTAATATAATAGAACATTAACAACACCTGATCAATGAAAATAAAAATGTGCACGAGTGTGAAAATGGTGAAATAATATATATAATGCTCACCTCCTACAGTCTGATCAATCCAATGTCTAGGTGGGCTATCGTGAAAATGAAGAACAAAGCTCAAAAGTTACAAAAAACGATAATATATAATGTAACAAGCCAGGCGTCATCAGCAAGGCATGGTGAGCCGTATTTAATTCCAAAGGTGGATTGGCTACCAGACAAAACATACAGACCACAACACTGCCAATGATTGGTTAATGCGATCGATATTGCACCAATAAGTACTCTTAGTTGTCTACACACCCCACAGAAACCATGGCAACTTGCAACAAAGCATGATCCAAGAAGCGGATCTAGTATGTGTATTTTGTAGGTGATAATACTTCATCTAAAAGACTATAGTGCAGATGCTCTCTAAATATAAATATATGTATATATATATATATATATATATATATATATGTATAGATATATATTTTACCAAAAAAATATATATATATAAGAAAATAAATAGAACATATTCTTCTAAGTGAAGAACGTTGGAAAGTGAAATATTCATATTTCATGACAGCTTAGTGTGTGTTTTTTCCACTTTTCACGCTCCATTAAAGTCTGTGGGAGAATACGTTAATGCAGTCGCTAAATTCTAACTTGTGTGTGTCGGGTTATTGCGCAAGCAAAACATTTTTACTTTCAATTTGTAATACGCACGTTACCCGATGCAAGCAAAAAGATGAAGTTAGCGGGCAAGTCGGAGTGATAAATAGTTCTTTTAATTTGGCCCTAAAATGAAATCAATGGTGATCTTTGACAAATGTGTTGCACCTAATGACACAGAAAGAGGCGCTGAATACATCTTAATTTGCTTTAATATATCAAAGTAGCTCTGCAAGACCTAATTTACATGTTAAGCTCCCTAGATTGCTTTGTTTTATCACGGCCCAAATGGAGCCATAGACCACTTCAGGCTTGCCGGAAACAGGAGTTAAGAAGCAGCGGTCTTAAGACATCAATCCGCATGATCTAATACGATCAGGTTGATTGACTCCCCCTGCTAGGGCCGATTGGCAGCGAATCTGCAGGGGGCAGCATTGCACAAGCAGTTCACCAGAAGTGCTTGTGCATTGTTAAATGCCGACAGCATTTGCTGTTGGCATTCAGCGATGCAGGGCGGACATGATTGGCTATAGCGAATGATGTCCGCCCGGGGTATGATAAATCTACCCCTACATCTTTTTACTACAAATCCTATGAGCCCTTGAGTTGGTGACACATATTTATTTTTTGTTACTTGTTACATAAAATCAAACCTACAAACCACACTTTTTTTTTTTTACTAATATTTGGAAAGGTCTAGCCAAAAATGATTTAAAAAGCATTTTTAAAAGATGCATGGAAATCAATAAGAACTACCATGCTGTAAAAATCCAATGCTCTACAGAACAAAAGGAAGTGTTTATGTAGAGGAAACACAATGTATTTCATTTTACAGTACTTAATACTGTTTTTGTTTTCTTTTGCAACAATTATGTCAGTAGTAGGTATTCTTATGTATACTTTATATATTTACAATATGACATTTTTTGTTTTATTTTTTATGCATAGCTTGTAAATTAAGTGGCACACTGATGCAAACTGACAAGTACATATTAATATTTCAGTAGATATCTCTTCTCTGCAAGGCTCAAATTGCTCATGCACACAAATGTAAATGGTAAAAATTTAAAATATAGCAGCTAAAATATAAAGAAAAATTGATTATTGGTACATGGGTGAAGTTAGTTTTTTTTTTTTTAATAAACAGCTTTGACAAAAAAGTTTGCATTTTTGTTAATAAGCTATAGCTGGAATCCTAGAATAAAAAAATTTAAAAAAAAAATATCTTGTAAAAAATAAACTTAAAAAAAACAAAAATATCTAAACAAATACTTAAAGAAATAAATACATATTTAAAGTATGCGTACAAATAAAATTTATAAAACTAACTGTATAAAGCAGCCTTAATACATTTGGGATCACATTTAAAGGGACAGTCTACTCCAAGGGGCATATTTATCAAGCTCTGTATGGTCTAAAGACCGCTGCTCCATAAATTGTCCTACTGCTCTGAGGCAGCAGATACGATTGGGTTGATTGACACCCCCAGCTAGCGGCCAATTGGCCGCAAATCTACAGGGGGCGGCATTGCACCAGCAGTTTACAAGACCTGCTGGTACAATGATAAATGCAGACAGCGTATGCTATTGGCATTTATCGATGTGCAGCAGACATGATATGTTACTTCGTATCATGTCCGTTCGCACATTATTAAATATGCCCCCAAATGTTTTATTGTTTAAAAATATATATAATCCCTTTATTCCCCAGTTTTGCATAACCAACAATGTTATATTAATACACTTTTTACCTACCTTGTTATCTAAACCTTTGCAGACTGCCCCCTTATCTCAGTTCTTTTGACAGACATGCATTTTAGCCAATCAGTGCTGACTCCTTGTGAGTGAGCACCATGCTATCTACATGGCCCTCATGGACTAGCACTGTCTAGCTATAAAAAGCTGTCAAAATGCACTGAGATAAGAGACGGCATTCAATGGCTTAGAAGTCAGTTTATGACCCTACCTAGGTCTAGCATTCAACAAAGAATACCAAGAGAAAAAACGAAAATTTGATGATAAAAGTATAAAATTGCAAAGTTGTTTAAAACTGCATGCCCTATCTGAATCATGAAAGTTTCATTTTGAATTGACTGTCCCATTAATACAAGTTTTGAGTAGTATTTAAATTAAGAAGGTTTTAAAAAAAAAAAAAACAGGTGCCATGGTGACAATAGTGAATGTGTGTTTCCAAAAATCTGATATTACTATTTAATTATCAACTCTACAGGATAGTTTTCTGTTTTGGGAAAATTATAATTCTATCTAACCAGGGAACTTTATCCCAAACATTCTGACTTTGATTAAAAAAGGTTTTTTTGTTTTTTTAATGTAGATATTAGAATGTTTCCATGGTCTCAGCACTTCTTTAGTTACTGTATATAAAAAGCCATATAGAGACAAGTGTAAATATTTTGTAAGAGTTAGGATGATGCAACTAGGCACTTTAAGGGACACTGAACCCATTTTTTTATTTTGTGATTCAGAGAGAGCATGCAATTTTAAGCAACTTTCGATTTTACTCATATTATCAAATTTTCTTCATTCACTTGGTATCTTTGTTTGAAAAGCAAGAATGCAAGTTTAGATGCTGGCCCATTTTTGGTGAACAACCTGGGTTGTTCTTGCTGATTGGTGGATAAATTCACCCACCAATAAACAAGGGCTGTTTAGTGTTCTGAACTAAATAATATCTTATATGCCTTCTTTTTCAAATAAAGATAGCAAGAGAATGAAGAAAAATTGATAAAAGGAGTAAATTCTAAAGTTGCTTAAAATTGCATTATTTATCTGAATCACGAAATAAATTTATATCTTCTGATTAAAGTGAATGTCAATTTTGATGCTAAAGTGCCCGGTTTTTAAAAATTTGATTAAAAACAGGGGCACTTTAATTTATCAAAATTTACATTTCAGCAATGATGGATAGGTCATCCTCCAATCATGCCCCCCCCCCCAGGGGAATCAGTGTCTGATTCAATGCCGTGATTGGAGGAAGCCGGACTCCTCATTTTAGACTCAGGAAGAGGCTTTGCGACGGGCGGATGAAGCTGGAGTTGCTGTGAAGTTTAAAAAGGTAAAAAAAATTCTCAACAGGAGTGAAATGTAAATTTTGATGAGTTAAAGTGCCCCTGTTTTTAATCGAATTTTTAAAAACCGGGCACTTTAGCATCAAAATTAACATTCACTTTAAGGGCTAGATTATGACTGACATGCTAACTTTGTACGCAAGTGAAAAGCTGTTTATTGCGGCTGTTTGCACATGTCGGAAATAAGTTGAACGTTAATGCGTTTGCTTGAGTGCAATTGAATTTTATACATTTTTGGATAGCATGACTTCAGAGCTCTGGATAACCGTCATGGTCAAATAAAACGTTGTACAAAATACATCAAAAATACATTTAAAAGTACTGTTCCAATCATAATAACACCATCTAATAAAAATATTTTTACAAAATTGCATCAAAGTTCTAAGGGCTCAAAGATATGAGCTGTCAGGTGTTAGAAACAAAAACGCAGGCAAAGGACTTTAACATAGAGATACATACATACATATACATGTCTAAATATATATATATATGTGTGTGTGTGTGTATTAATATATATATATATATATATATATATATATATATATATATATATATAATATGTATACATATATAGACATATGTAAGTGCACTGGACCCCCTTGCAGTCAAGTAGCTGAAAACATGAAAAATCATATTTATGCAATATTCCTATTTAATAAAGGTTTTAACTGTGTATGTATGGACTGTAAATATTTCATATCACATAGGGGAATATGTTCTAAGTATTTATAAATAGGGCGGACATGATTGGCTATAGCGAATGATGTCCGCCCGGGGTATGATAAATCTACCCCTACATCTTTTTACTACAAATCCTATGAGCCCTTGAGTTGGTGACACATATTTATTTTTTGTTACTTGTTACATAAAATCAAACCTACAAACCACACTTTTTTTTTTTTACTAATATTTGGAAAGGTCTAGCCAAAAATGATTTAAAAAGCATTTTTAAAAGATGCATGGAAATCAATAAGAACTACCATGCTGTAAAAATCCAATGCTCTACAGAACAAAAGGAAGTGTTTATGTAGAGGAAACACAATGTATTTCATTTTACAGTACTTAATACTGTTTTTGTTTTCTTTTGCAACAATTATGTCAGTAGTAGGTATTCTTATGTATACTTTATATATTTACAATATGACATTTTTTGTTTTATTTTTTATGCATAGCTTGTAAATTAAGTGGCACACTGATGCAAACTGACAAGTACATATTAATATTTCAGTAGATATCTCTTCTCTGCAAGGCTCAAATTGCTCATGCACACAAATGTAAATGGTAAAAATTTAAAATATAGCAGCTAAAATATAAAGAAAAATTGATTATTGGTACATGGGTGAAGTTAGTTTTTTTTTTTTTTAATAAACAGCTTTGACAAAAAAGTTTGCATTTTTGTTAATAAGCTATAGCTGGAATCCTAGAATAAAAAAATTTAAAAAAAAAAATATCTTGTAAAAAATAAACTTAAAAAAAACAAAAATATCTAAACAAATACTTAAAGAAATAAATACATATTTAAAGTATGCGTACAAATAAAATTTATAAAACTAACTGTATAAAGCAGCCTTAATACATTTGGGATCACATTTAAAGGGACAGTCTACTCCAAGGGGCATATTTATCAAGCTCTGTATGGTCTAAAGACCGCTGCTCCATAAATTGTCCTACTGCTCTGAGGCAGCAGATACGATTGGGTTGATTGACACCCCCAGCTAGCGGCCAATTGGCCGCAAATCTACAGGGGGCGGCATTGCACCAGCAGTTTACAAGACCTGCTGGTACAATGATAAATGCAGACAGCGTATGCTATTGGCATTTATCGATGTGCAGCAGACATGATATGTTACTTCGTATCATGTCCGTTCGCACATTATTAAATATGCCCCCAAATGTTTTATTGTTTAAAAATATATATAATCCCTTTATTCCCCAGTTTTGCATAACCAACAATGTTATATTAATACACTTTTTACCTACCTTGTTATCTAAACCTTTGCAGACTGCCCCCTTATCTCAGTTCTTTTGACAGACATGCATTTTAGCCAATCAGTGCTGACTCCTTGTGAGTGAGCACCATGCTATCTACATGGCCCTCATGGACTAGCACTGTCTAGCTATAAAAAGCTGTCAAAATGCACTGAGATAAGAGACGGCATTCAATGGCTTAGAAGTCAGTTTATGACCCTACCTAGGTCTAGCATTCAACAAAGAATACCAAGAGAAAAAACGAAAATTTGATGATAAAAGTATAAAATTGCAAAGTTGTTTAAAACTGCATGCCCTATCTGAATCATGAAAGTTTCATTTTGAATTGACTGTCCCATTAATACAAGTTTTGAGTAGTATTTAAATTAAGAAGGTTTTAAAAAAAAAAAAACAGGTGCCATGGTGACAATAGTGAATGTGTGTTTCCAAAAATCTGATATTACTATTTAATTATCAACTCTACAGGATAGTTTTCTGTTTTGGGAAAATTATAATTCTATCTAACCAGGGAACTTTATCCCAAACATTCTGACTTTGATTAAAAAAGGTTTTTTTGTTTTTTTAATGTAGATATTAGAATGTTTCCATGGTCTCAGCACTTCTTTAGTTACTGTATATAAAAAGCCATATAGAGACAAGTGTAAATATTTTGTAAGAGTTAGGATGATGCAACTAGGCACTTTAAGGGACACTGAACCCATTTTTTTATTTTGTGATTCAGAGAGAGCATGCAATTTTAAGCAACTTTCGATTTTACTCATATTATCAAATTTTCTTCATTCACTTGGTATCTTTGTTTGAAAAGCAAGAATGCAAGTTTAGATGCTGGCCCATTTTTGGTGAACAACCTGGGTTGTTCTTGCTGATTGGTGGATAAATTCACCCACCAATAAACAAGGGCTGTTTAGTGTTCTGAACTAAATAATATCTTATATGCCTTCTTTTTCAAATAAAGATAGCAAGAGAATGAAGAAAAATTGATAAAAGGAGTAAATTCTAAAGTTGCTTAAAATTGCATTATTTATCTGAATCACGAAATAAATTTATATCTTCTGATTAAAGTGAATGTCAATTTTGATGCTAAAGTGCCCGGTTTTTAAAAATTTGATTAAAAACAGGGGCACTTTAATTTATCAAAATTTACATTTCAGCAATGATGGATAGGTCATCCTCCAATCATGCCCCCCCCCCCCCCCCAGGGGAATCAGTGTCTGATTCAATGCCGTGATTGGAGGAAGCCGGGCTCCTCATTTTAGACTCAGGAAGAGGCTTTGCGACGGGCGGATGAAGCTGGAGTTGCTGTGAAGTTTAAAAAGGTAAAAAAAATTCTCAACAGGAGTGAAATGTAAATTTTGATGAGTTAAAGTGCCCCTGTTTTTAATCGAATTTTTAAAAACCGGGCACTTTAGCATCAAAATTAACATTCACTTTAAGGGCTAGATTATGACTGACATGCTAACTTTGTACGCAAGTGAAAAGCTGTTTATTGCGGCTGTTTGCACATGTCGGAAATAAGTTGAACGTTAATGCGTTTGCTTGAGTGCAATTGAATTTTATACATTTTTGGATAGCATGACTTCAGAGCTCTGGATAACTGTCATGGTCAAATAAAACGTTGTACAAAATACATCAAAAATACATTTAAAAGTACTGTTCCAATCATAATAACACCATCTAATAAAAATATTTTTACAAAATTGCATCAAAGTTCTAAGGGCTCAAAGATATGAGCTGTCAGGTGTTAGAAACAAAAACGCAGGCAAAGGACTTTAACATAGAGATACATACATACATATACATGTCTAAATATATATATATATGTGTGTGTGTGTGTATTAATATATATATATATATATATATATATATATATATATATATATATATATATATATATATATATATATAATATGTATACATATATAGACATATGTAAGTGCACTGGACCCCCTTGCAGTCAAGTAGCTGAAAACATGAAAAATCATATTTATGCAATATTCCTATTTAATAAAGGTTTTAACTGTGTATGTATGGACTGTAAATATTTCATATCACATAGGGGAATATGTTCTAAGTATTTATAAATAGGGCGGACATGATTGGCTATAGCGAATGATGTCCGCCCGGGGTATGATAAATCTACCCCTACATCTTTTTACTACAAATCCTATGAGCCCTTGAGTTGGTGACACATATTTATTTTTTGTTACTTGTTACATAAAATCAAACCTACAAACCACACTTTTTTTTTTTTACTAATATTTGGAAAGGTCTAGCCAAAAATGATTTAAAAAGCATTTTTAAAAGATGCATGGAAATCAATAAGAACTACCATGCTGTAAAAATCCAATGCTCTACAGAACAAAAGGAAGTGTTTATGTAGAGGAAACACAATGTATTTCATTTTACAGTACTTAATACTGTTTTTGTTTTCTTTTGCAACAATTATGTCAGTAGTAGGTATTCTTATGTATACTTTATATATTTACAATATGACATTTTTTGTTTTATTTTTTATGCATAGCTTGTAAATTAAGTGGCACACTGATGCAAACTGACAAGTACATATTAATATTTCAGTAGATATCTCTTCTCTGCAAGGCTCAAATTGCTCATGCACACAAATGTAAATGGTAAAAATTTAAAATATAGCAGCTAAAATATAAAGAAAAATTGATTATTGGTACATGGGTGAAGTTAGTTTTTTTTTTTTTTAATAAACAGCTTTGACAAAAAAGTTTGCATTTTTGTTAATAAGCTATAGCTGGAATCCTAGAATAAAAAAATTTAAAAAAAAAAATATCTTGTAAAAAATAAACTTAAAAAAAACAAAAATATCTAAACAAATACTTAAAGAAATAAATACATATTTAAAGTATGCGTACAAATAAAATTTATAAAACTAACTGTATAAAGCAGCCTTAATACATTTGGGATCACATTTAAAGGGACAGTCTACTCCAAGGGGCATATTTATCAAGCTCTGTATGGTCTAAAGACCGCTGCTCCATAAATTGTCCTACTGCTCTGAGGCAGCAGATACGATTGGGTTGATTGACACCCCCAGCTAGCGGCCAATTGGCCGCAAATCTACAGGGGGCGGCATTGCACCAGCAGTTTACAAGACCTGCTGGTACAATGATAAATGCAGACAGCGTATGCTATTGGCATTTATCGATGTGCAGCAGACATGATATGTTACTTCGTATCATGTCCGTTCGCACATTATTAAATATGCCCCCAAATGTTTTATTGTTTAAAAATATATATAATCCCTTTATTCCCCAGTTTTGCATAACCAACAATGTTATATTAATACACTTTTTACCTACCTTGTTATCTAAACCTTTGCAGACTGCCCCCTTATCTCAGTTCTTTTGACAGACATGCATTTTAGCCAATCAGTGCTGACTCCTTGTGAGTGAGCACCATGCTATCTACATGGCCCTCATGGACTAGCACTGTCTAGCTATAAAAAGCTGTCAAAATGCACTGAGATAAGAGACGGCATTCAATGGCTTAGAAGTCAGTTTATGACCCTACCTAGGTCTAGCATTCAACAAAGAATACCAAGAGAAAAAACGAAAATTTGATGATAAAAGTATAAAATTGCAAAGTTGTTTAAAACTGCATGCCCTATCTGAATCATGAAAGTTTCATTTTGAATTGACTGTCCCATTAATACAAGTTTTGAGTAGTATTTAAATTAAGAAGGTTTTAAAAAAAAAAAAAACAGGTGCCATGGTGACAATAGTGAATGTGTGTTTCCAAAAATCTGATATTACTATTTAATTATCAACTCTACAGGATAGTTTTCTGTTTTGGGAAAATTATAATTCTATCTAACCAGGGAACTTTATCCCAAACATTCTGACTTTGATTAAAAAAGGTTTTTTTGTTTTTTTAATGTAGATATTAGAATGTTTCCATGGTCTCAGCACTTCTTTAGTTACTGTATATAAAAAGCCATATAGAGACAAGTGTAAATATTTTGTAAGAGTTAGGATGATGCAACTAGGCACTTTAAGGGACACTGAACCCATTTTTTTATTTTGTGATTCAGAGAGAGCATGCAATTTTAAGCAACTTTCGATTTTACTCATATTATCAAATTTTCTTCATTCACTTGGTATCTTTGTTTGAAAAGCAAGAATGCAAGTTTAGATGCTGGCCCATTTTTGGTGAACAACCTGGGTTGTTCTTGCTGATTGGTGGATAAATTCACCCACCAATAAACAAGGGCTGTTTAGTGTTCTGAACTAAATAATATCTTATATGCCTTCTTTTTCAAATAAAGATAGCAAGAGAATGAAGAAAAATTGATAAAAGGAGTAAATTCTAAAGTTGCTTAAAATTGCATTATTTATCTGAATCACGAAATAAATTTATATCTTCTGATTAAAGTGAATGTCAATTTTGATGCTAAAGTGCCCGGTTTTTAAAAATTTGATTAAAAACAGGGGCACTTTAATTTATCAAAATTTACATTTCAGCAATGATGGATAGGTCATCCTCCAATCATGCCCCCCCCCCCAGGGGAATCAGTGTCTGATTCAATGCCGTGATTGGAGGAAGCCGGGCTCCTCATTTTAGACTCAGGAAGAGGCTTTGCGACGGGCGGATGAAGCTGGAGTTGCTGTGAAGTTTAAAAAGGTAAAAAAAATTCTCAACAGGAGTGAAATGTAAATTTTGATGAGTTAAAGTGCCCCTGTTTTTAATCGAATTTTTAAAAACCGGGCACTTTAGCATCAAAATTAACATTCACTTTAAGGGCTAGATTATGACTGACATGCTAACTTTGTACGCAAGTGAAAAGCTGTTTATTGCGGCTGTTTGCACATGTCGGAAATAAGTTGAACGTTAATGCGTTTGCTTGAGTGCAATTGAATTTTATACATTTTTGGATAGCATGACTTCAGAGCTCTGGATAACTGTCATGGTCAAATAAAACGTTGTACAAAATACATCAAAAATACATTTAAAAGTACTGTTCCAATCATAATAACACCATCTAATAAAAATATTTTTACAAAATTGCATCAAAGTTCTAAGGGCTCAAAGATATGAGCTGTCAGGTGTTAGAAACAAAAACGCAGGCAAAGGACTTTAACATAGAGATACATACATACATATACATGTCTAAATATATATATATATGTGTGTGTGTGTGTATTAATATATATATATATATATATATATATATATATATATATATATATATATATATATATATATATATATATATATATATATATATAATATGTATACATATATAGACATATGTAAGTGCACTGGACCCCCTTGCAGTCAAGTAGCTGAAAACATGAAAAATCATATTTATGCAATATTCCTATTTAATAAAGGTTTTAACTGTGTATGTATGGACTGTAAATATTTCATATCACATAGGGGAATATGTTCTAAGTATTTATAAATAGATATTATTTATAATATATATATATATATATATATATATATATATATATATATATATAGTGTAATATCTATCTATCTGTATATATCTATACCTATATATCATTAGAAAGATAGATAGATATAAGTTAATTTCTGAATAAACAGAACATATTCTTCTATGTGAAAGACATTGGAATGTGAAATATTCATATTTCATGTCGGGCTTGCCCATTTGAGAAAATGCGATTTTTTGCACGACTTGTTGGGTGTTAGGTTTTTTTTTCTACTTCTTGCGCTTCATTGAATTCTAGGGGGAATAAGTTAACACGGTTGTGTTATTCTAACTTCGAAGTCGAGCGGAGTTAGTGCATGAGTGGTAGTGCAAATTACTGCTTCAATCGTAATCTAGCCTTAGGGGTGTCAATTATTTTTATAGTTGATATTGCATGTATTTGTAGATGTGTTTCACATTTGTTTACTTCATTCTATGAACATGTAGAAATAATTTAAATGTGTTTAAGATTTGTTTTATTTCCAATCCATCTCCTAAATGTTGATAGTTCATTGAGATAATTTTGTATGTAAAACACTTCTAATTAACATTTATCAAGGCACAAGAACTGGTGACAAAACTCCTGCTTAATTTGTCCTCTAAGGGATTTTCCAATTATCAGGGCTAGTTGTCTATCAGTTAATCACTAATGATCATAGAAAGCATTTATTCACTTACAACCAAGTATTTTCAAAGCAGGGTAATATCTCTACTTAAAGATTGCTAGATTGGCAGTAAAGTTTAAAGAACACAATACACTACAAAATAATCAGTGGATTAAAAAGTTATGTCAATTAAAAAGCCAGGTAGGAGCCGTTCTGGGGAAAATGTACATAGCCCACTGTCTACTTTGACTAATGGCAAATCCAACCCTCCAAATTATTACAAAAGACATTAAAACATTTCTATGTGTATTGCAGGGGTGTTGCTAGGTGGCAAAATGACTAGGGGACTTAGCTCAAGTGTAAATTTGATGCCCCACCAAGTTGTTGACATTAACCTCTTCCAAACCCCACCCCCAATAATTTCCTGTGCCGAACCTGTTATACATCCTATATTGTGATGAGCTCACACTGTGAGAGGCTCTGTATATAAATGCAAAGGGAGGTTAGTTAGTAAACTTTAGTAAATAGTTAAACTGTATGTGGATGTAAAAGCTTAAAGAGACATGAAACACATTTAGATCATAAATTAAAATACTTTATAATGTATATTTAAAAAAAATCTTTGGAATATATTTTTTATTTATATTGCCCACTTTACCTTTAATTTAAAGGATCATCTCAGATAAACAATGGGCAGCATCCCAGCTTTCACATAATAGGGGCAGATTTGATGATCCTTTTGGTTTGTATATGACATGAAAATGTATGTTTCAAATATTCGGCACAGGACATAATAAAGTATCTTTCCCCCATAGAGCACACACATAATAAATGAACACCTCTCCCAGGTTAACTCATTGAAGGTCAATACATTCAATCACTTTTAAACTGTAGCTCACACAGCAGGGGCACATAACCCAACAGCTCTCCAAGGGGAATTCTGGGTAGGGGTAATGTATTCAATCACTTTTAATACTTTCCTACACTAGGGCACATAACCTAAAAGCTCTCCAGTCCTAGAGACAAACACATTTGATAGAAATGCGATGCACATCAAAGTGCTGGTTTAGATACTTTGTGCATTGTGTTCAAGATGTACAGTTTGTGGGACTAGTTTGCACATGTGGTTATAACCAGAAGGAGGCACCATTGTTTTCTGAAGAGTCTGTCTTCTGCAATTGCGCATGCATAAAAAATTAAATTTTCATTGGCTGCATTATAGATGAAGAGACAAGTAGACACTCATAACTATTCACAAACCCATTCAGACTCCAGCCTTAGTCATTTCCTTCGTAAGGATAACACTGATGCATTGTATATAGGCAATTAAGTGCTGCATTGGAAAAGATCTGCAAATGTATTGCAGTCAATGAACATACATCTTGAAAAACCTCTGAACTATGTTTTCTTCTTTACTTTTGCCAACTAGCGACAAAAGGTAAACAGGCTCCTGCACCAATTGAGTAATCACTGTGTAGAATGTTGCAAGCTTCTGCTTCACAATCCTGCAGGATTGTCTTTAGCCTCTCTGGGGGCAGAGGAAAAATATCATTTTAAGACTTTAAGGGTAAGTCAACAATATTTATGATATAAAACATGAAATTAGTATAGCCAACATCTCCTTTGATGATACATTAACTATGCATACTACCTTAAAGGGACGCGAAACCCAATGTTTTTCTTTCATCATTTAGATAGAGCATGTGATTTTAAATAACTTTCCAATTTACTTCTCATATCTAATTTGTTTTGTTCTCTTCATATCCTTTGCTGAAAAAGATACCTAGGCACACTCAGGAGCTGCTGATTGGTGGCAGCACATACAGGGAGTGCAGAATTATTAGGCAAGTTGTATTTTTGAGGATTAATTTTATTATTGAACAACAACCATGTTCTCAATGAACCCAAAAAACTCATTAATATCAAAGCTGAATATTTTTGGAAGTAGTTTTTAGTTTGTTTTTAGTTTTAGCTATTTTAGGGGGATATCTGTGTGTGCAGGTGACTATTACTGTGCATAATTATTAGGCAACTTAACAAAAAACAATATATACCCATTTCAATTATTTATTTTTACCAGTGAAACCAATATAACATCTCAACATTCACAATATACATTTCTGACATTCAAAAACAAAACAAGAACAAATCAGTGACCAATATAGCCACCTTTCTTTGCAAGGACACTCAAAAGCCTGCCATCCATGGATTCTGTCAGTGTTTTGATCTGTTCACCATCAACATTGCGTGCAGCAGCAATCACAGCCTCCCAGACACTGTTCAGAGAGGTGTACTGTTTTCCCTCCTTGTAAATCTCACATTTGATGATGGACCACATGTTCTCAATGGGGTTCAGATCAGGTGAACAAGGAGGCCATGCCATTAGATTTTCTTCTTTTATACCCTTTCTTGCCAGCCACGCTGTGGAGTACTTGGACGCGTGTGATGGAGCATTGTCCTGCATGAAAATCATGTTTTTCTTGAAGGATGCAGACTTCTTCCTGTACCACTGCTTGAAGAAGGTGTCTTCCAGAAACTGGCAGTAGGACTGGGAGTTGAGCTTGACTCCATCCTCAACCCGAAAAGGCCCCACAAGCTCATCTTTGATGATACCAGCCCAAACCAGTACTCCACCTCCACCTTGCTGGCGTCTGAGTCGGACTGGAGCTCTCTGCCCTTTACCAATCCAGCCACGGGCCCATCCATCTGGCCCATCAAGACTCACTCTCATTTCATCAGTCCATAAAACCTTAGAAAAATCAGTCTTGAGATATTTCTTGGCCCAGTCTTGACGTTTCAGCTTGTGTGTCTTGTTCAGTGGTGGTCGTCTTTCAGCCTTTCTTACCTTGGCCATGTCTCTGAGTATTGCACACCTTGTGCTTTTGGGCACTCCAGTGATGTTGCAGCTCTGAAATATGGCCAAACTGGTGGCAAGTGGCATCTTGGCAGCTGCACGCTTGACTTTCTCAGTTCATGGGCAGTTATTTTGCGCCTTGGTTTTTCCACACGCTTCTTGCGACCCTGTTAACTATTTTGAATGAAACGCTTGATTGTTCGATGATCACGCTTCAGAAGCTTTGCAATTTTAAGAGTGCTGCATCCCTCTGCAAGATATTTCACTATTTTTGTTTTTTTTGAGCCTGTCAAGTCCTTCTTTTGACCCATTTTGCCAAAGGAAAGGAAGTTGCCTAATAATTATGCACACCTGATATAGGGTGTTGATGTCATTAGACCACACCCCTTCTCATTACAGAGATGCACATCACCTAATATGCTTAATTGGTAGTAGGCTTTCGAGCCTATACAGCTTGGAGTAATAAAGAGGATGATGTGGTCAAAATACTCATTTGCCTAATAATTCTGCACTCCCTGTATATGTCTCACGTTACTGGCTGACCCAATGCATTTAGCTACCTTGCATTAGTGCATTGCTGCTTTCTCACCAAACATACCAATGAGAATGAAGCAAATTTGATAATAGAAGTAAATGTGAAAGTTATTTTGAATGCTCTATCTGAATAATGAAAGAAAAAAATTGGTTTTCATGTCCTTTTAATCTTACCTCTCAAGCTAGCTAATGAATGTACCCCAATGTTGCCCCAGAAACTTTTTTAAAAATGTATCCTGTGACAGATACAGTTAATAAGAAATGTACAGCAAATACCAATACTTTGCATAGTATTGTTCCTGGCACAATTTCTGGTTTATTTAGCTAGTAAGATAGCACGTGCACATAATCATTTCTGTGTAGACCTACTAACTAAAGAAGCCAGGATAGTGCCAGGAGCATGAACTAGAATATTTAAAAAAATAAAAAAAGCTATTGGCAAAGGGGTGGTCATCTTTGGTATCTTGAAAGGTAAGATTAAGCATTTTTTTAAAAACTAGAAAGTGGTCTGCATATTCAGTGTGTCTCCACCTATGCTAATTCCATTGCTTTGTATTCAAAATAGTAATTAAAGAATATTACAAAGGTTTTTTTCACCTGTTATAATTAACCTTTTTATTGAAGAACTACATTTTAAGTATAATATCCCTTCAACAGATAACAGTTTTGTTTTGTATTCACCTAAATTTCAATCCATAATAGTTGCTGTGATATTTAGCAAATGCTTTATTGAAGAATCATAATAGTATTAATTACATATAAGCTAATATCAGAGATTTAATTCTATTATTAATATGTCAAAAGCCGTTTTTTCTACTATATGAAAGTATTTCCTTAGATAACCTCAATCCAAAATAACCAGCCACGGGCATTGTGACATTGTGGGAGTATATAAAATAATGTCCGCCCTACAAAAATCTGCAAACTCTTTGAAATGTTAAGTTACAGAGTAGCTTTATTTAATATAGAACCTTAGATGTCCAGAAGGATTATAAGTTAATGCCTTTGATCATATCCTTTTCAAGTTTTGACTTCATTTTAAAAGGTGCCCTGGGCAGCCTTGTAAGTTTTGCCTTTGCTAAGCAACTTAAATCTTATTATGCATCGTTTCATTTTTTTTCTTCTTGTTAAGGCTCTCAAAAATACCAAATATAAAGATAAACTAAAATTAATTTCTCATAAATGTTAGTTCTCTTTTTTTCCCCAGAATATGAAACCTTGTTCAATTAAATGAAGAATCAAGCTCATAAAGGCGTGATTTCTTCTCTCATTCCGCTTCATCCCTTAATCCATCTTGGATAGAAAATATGTTGAGTTAAATTCCAATCATCAATTAACTCTCTTTTTTATTTCAGTTGTGTCTTTATTTTAAGATGTGGGGAAGCATTTGATTTTTACAACTTAATTGAAAGGGATTACTTTATTGCACAAATCAAGTCATTTTAATTTTTAAAATGAAAAATGCCTAAGCTGGGGAACATAAAGTATTGTAGATAGATTTTTTTTTTCAACAGGCTTTGCTGTGTTAAGTATTATAGAGTTTATATGCACTCTGCCTTTTGCAATCCCTAATAAATTAAACTTTTGCAACACTTACTGGAAATATGTATTACTTAAATCTTATCTATCTATATGCCTGGGAAATGGTTACATTTATTAAAACTGTGAATTAATGGACAGGGGATATTTGCACTTTTTTCTCTACATAGTTAAAATAATAGTAGGAGATAATGTGCTAAGCCAGCCAAAGCAGTAATTATCCACCAGATCTTATCAAAAAGGCAAGCATTATATACTGTATATATTTACAGTATATACATATATTCAGTATATATATATATATATATATATATATATATATATATATATATATGTATATACATACTGTATATATATATATATATATATATATATATATATATATATATATATATATATGTATGTATACATATAAAGATTTTTGCCAATACAAGTATATAGCAAAAAATTATTATGTTTTTATTTAAATCCCTATATCTAGGTTCCATTTAATTCTTCATCACGATTCCTGGTTCAAGCACCACTTTCCAATTTATTTAGCAGCATTATTCTACTTTCCCTCCCTTTGGCCTTGCCATTGATCTTTATAAAGACGTGTTTCAACATATACATTTTAAGTAGCATCTGGATTTAAATGTAGTGCTATGTATTTGACCATCTTAAATATATCTAACTGAAGTCTCCTATCCTTTATATATACTGTATGTATATATATATATATATATATATATATATACGGTATATATATATATATATAGTGTAAAGTCTTTCACAATTTTAGTTATAGAATTAGACAGAGTTTGTGTCCTGTGCATTTTTTACCCAGTAACGCCTATTGAGTCCACACAAAATCATTTATCTGATACACATTCTGTGAGTCTCTGAATAGAAAACTCTGCATAAACATATTCAGTTGGCACAGAAACAAAAAAAGAAAAAAAAGAGTCATGAAATCTGATGGAAATATTTTAAAGAAACCTGTACAAAACAGCCATTTATTTGTTAATATGGAATTAAATATATTTTTAAAAAGAGGGTTTCTGGAAGGGTGTATGGTAGTGAAGGGAATTACTATATAAAAAAAGATATTGTTTAAAAGGCTTATGAACAGACATTTGTTTTAATTTTGAACTAGCTGTGCTAACACTTTAACTATTGCAATCTGTCATGTTTCTGTGTTATTAGCTAACAAGTAAGATTCCTAAGAGAGAACAGCTAGTAAAAACTTGAGGTTTGTAGATTTCTTCAGACCCTACAGGATTTTATATTCCACCCCAGTGTTTGAAATAATGAACTCTCAAAAGAGCTCTGTGTTTCCTGTAATTAAGAATCCGGCAAGATTTGAAGAGAACCATGAATCCAGCCGGGCCCCCACAGTACAGTCAAATAGTTTTCTATGAATTATTAACAAGCCAGGCTATCGATAAGTGTCAGCTATTCCCAAACAAGGATACATCATGCCATTTCCTTTTATAGTGCCTTGGATCTCTGTATGAGCTACATGCTTGCTCCAAATATTAATCATACACTTGCAAAAAGCTGTAAAAGCAGAATATTGGTCTACACACACAACAGCTACATTGCTTTCCACCCTGACCTGTTATAAGAGCTCTTTGCCGTATAAAAGCAAAACAGGAGATTGGAGCAATTATTCTGTAGAATGGTAGAAACTACAGCAATACCAAACCATTTATTACCATTGTCCAAAGATAAAAAGGCCTTTATAGATGGTTTTAATGTATTTCAAACTTTGCAATCCTTTGGTGTGCACATGCTTTTGCTGTAACATTTGTTGATCTCTGTAGTCGTATTTAGAAAATCAGCCAGGTTTTGAGTCCCTCTGGATAACAGTATTGATGCTTTAAAAGGAGATTTTTAAGATGGAGAAGCAATTTATTAGATGGAATTTCACGTCGCCATTTATGATCTGGGATTTGACCTACAAATAAAACAACATTGAGTGTTGCTGCATACATCTGAACAATGTATTTTGTCTTCAACAGGAAGAGATATCAAAATGGGCCTCAGTCAGTCACAAAGCCTGCTGTAGGAAATCTCTTTTTAGCTATTAGAATCCTCTGCCTGCTGCAACACAATACCCTTGTAAAGGAGGCTTTACGGCCAAAAAAAAGATGTACTGTAGAAGGTCATCCCACACTTCATACAGTAAGGATTTTATAAAGGCCAAAATGGCATTATGTAAGCCAATTAGCATTTAGGTATGTAATTATTACTATGCCACCAACAACTCACTTTCCTTAGTTTTCGAGGCTTTGCATGCTATATATCAGAAAATGCAAAGCAATATTTTATTTAGTTTAAGGTAGTTTATCACTCCATAAAAAAGGATATTTACAAGAATAGAAAAAACACCATAAAATTACAAACATAATTGAAATCGTACCCACTGAACAAAATTTGTTGCAACATACTAGCATATACATAATCTATTTTATAATGACATTTTCCTGTATTTTTCTAAAATTAAATGTCATTTAAGTGAATGCCATGTTCACTTTTTTAATCTACAAAGGACTATGCTTAAAGGGATAGGAAAGTCAAAATTAAACTTGCATGATTCAGATAGAGCATGCCATTTTAAGACACTTTTAAATTAACTTCTATTTTCAAATGTGCCTCGTTCTCTTAGTATCCCTTGTTAAAAAATTAATATGCACGCATCATACACTAGTGGGAGCTGCTGCTAATTGGTGCCTGCACACATTTGTCTCTTGTGATTGGCTAAATAGATATTTTCAGCTTCCTGTCAGCAATGCTGTCCCTTCAGCAATGGATAACATGAGAATGAAGAAAATTTGATAATAGAATTAAAGTGGAAAGTTGTTTAAAATTGTATGTTCTATCCGAATCATAAAATACAATTTTGGGGTTTACTATCCCTTTAAAAGGTTTCCCATAGCATTATTGCAGTAGCATGAGATAATCCGTTATTTAAAACGGATACTTGAAGCAAACAAGGTGTGGTGTTGTTTTGCTCATTTGCATTTCCTTTCCCAGATTCCTCTGCGCCTGTTCAAAAATGTGTAGTTCTGGTTTTCAATGGGGATGTGTACAAGGGCTATACAATAACATATTGAGCATTATCTACAAAGAACAAACATTTCTTTATTCAACCGAATACTCTGTTCTGAAGAGACTGTTTGCTGAAGGAAACCTGTTTATTTGGACACAAAACACTTTCATACAAACAGAAAACTGCATTATAATCTTCAGGACATGTCAACAAGATACAGAGACACTAGTTATAATACTGGCTGGTAAATATTATATTTTCTTGGCTGGAAAAATACATAGTTGCCTTACTTCCCGCATGAAATGGGGTAAAGGGAGGGTCTGCTGCACACATATCACATCCCCACTCTTTCTAGTGCAGGTTACAAGTGGCGCACATAGTTTTTGTTTTATTTTCCCTTGCGCACTAACTGCACTAAAGTTAAAATTTTAGTTAGGCTGGATTAGTGGGCGTATTACAAGTTGAAGTAAAAAGATTTAGGTGGGCTAAGATATATATATATAAATAAAATATTTTAAAATAAAAATATTTTTTTTCTAATTATATACTGTCTATATATATATATATATATATATATATATATATATATATATATATATATATATATATATATATACACACACACACACACAGACACACAGTGTGGCCCTTCCCAGTCAAACACCTTGCCATATATATCCCTTTTAAACTTTTAAAATATTTTTTTTAACTTTTAATTTTTTTAATTAAAAAGTGTATATATGAGTATACTACTTTATTTTAATATGTTTTTTAGTTCTTTTGTGCAACTATTTTTTTAAACCTTACACTTCAAGTCTCAATAAAACTATGGGGGTCGATCCGATAAAAATCGTCGCCCACAAAAGTCGGCGACGCCAATATTTGCGCGGGTTTGGTATCCTATATACGGCGTAACCTAGAAGTTACGCGCGTATATTTCTGCCGTCGCCCGTAGTTTTTTGGGCCATAGGCAGGTATACCAAACCCGCGCAATTTGGTATCCAATATACAGCGTAAGGACTTACGTGGCGAAAATGGAGAAATCTTACTCCATTTTCACCTCGCCACAAAAAGCAGCCATAAGAAGCCTTACGCTGACTATTGGAGCCCCGTAACTCCCTAAACTGGCTGCTAAAATAAACCTAACACCTAACGCATGCGCAATGTCTATCTCCCTGTCAACCGCGATCTGCTAAAATAAACCTAACATCTAACGCATGCGCAATGTCTATCTCCCTGTCAACCGCGATCCCCCGCCGCAATCCCTAATAAAGTATTTAACCCCTAAACTGCCGCCATCTACATAAACTAACCCCCTACTGTGAGCCCCTAAAACCGCCACCATCTAACTGATCTATCCCCTAATGTGAACCCCTAAAACCGCCACCATCTAACTGATCTATCCCCTAATGTGAACCCCTTACACCGCCACCATCTATATTAAAATTATTAACCCCTAATTTAATCTACCTACCTAATATAATTAGGGTTAATATAGTTAATATAGCTGGCGGCGGTGTAGGGGGATTAGATTAGGGGTTAATACATTTATTATAGGTGGCCGCGGTGTAGGGGGATGTAGATTGTAGGCAAAAGAGCAGTTTACTTTGTGACAAAGCCCCGCCAAAAGCCCTTTTAAGGGCTGGCAAAAGAGCTGTTACTTTGGGGCATGCACCGCAAAAAGCCCTTTTAAGGGCTGGCAAAAGAGCTGTTACTTTGGGGCAATGCCACGCAAAAAGCCCTTTTCAGGGCTATTTGTAGGGTTAGACTTAGGTTTAGTGGTAGGGATAGTTTAGTATTTTAGGGGTTAAATAATTTAATATAGATGGCAGCGGGGTAGGGGGATAAGATTAGGGGTTAATAATTTTAAAATAGCGGCGGGGTAGGGGCTCACTTTAGGGGGTAGGTAAGGTAGATGGCGGCGACGTTAGGGGCTCACTTTAGGGGGTTATAGATTTAATATAGCTGGCGGCGGTTTAGGGGTTAATAACTTTATTAGGTAGCAGCGGGCTCCGGGAGCGGCGGTTTAGGGGTTAATACATATTTTATTGTTAGGATAGTGAGGGGGGATAGCGGATAAAGGGTTAGACGTGTCGGGCTATGTTAGGGAGGCGTGTTAGACGTGTCGGGCTATGTTAGGGAGGCGTGTTAGACAGTGCGGGTGATTTAGACTTTAGTCAGGTTTTGTAGGCGCCGGCAGTTTCTAACGTGCCGCAAGTCACTGGCGACGCCAGAAATTTGTACTTGCGCAGATTTCTGGACATCGCTGGTTTGTCAGACTTACGGCACGTTAGCATCTGACGGAGACATATATGGGATAGCTCGAGTTGCGAGCTGAAACTGCGGGCGACGCAGGTTCCCTCGCTTGCGCCGCAAACTACGATCTATATTGGATCGCGCCCATGGTTTTCTCTTTCAATTCTGAATTAAACATTATATTAATTAGGACAACTCCATTGAAGAATTAATCTTTACAATTAAGATTTTTGTTTCTGGAATGTTTTTAAAAATGTAAAAATAAATTAGATTCCAAAAATAAAGAGAATACAGTATGTAAAAGAAAATACTGTTTATAGACAATTGCCCATTTATTATTATGCCTTTCGGAGGCTGATAACACTAGTTATTACTGAATGAGGGTTTCTGAGAGTTTCATACTTCAAATAAGCCTTATCACAGCACTGTAAAATCCAAAGGGCTCCACATTTTATACATGTATTCTGTATGCTCTAAATAAATATTTTTAAAATTATTCATGGGTAGATTACGAGTAGAGTGCTAACAGTTATTCATGAACGAAAAGGAGTTTATTGCGGCTGTTTGCACACATCTGTTTTTTCACTTGTATTACAAGTAGGGTTGCACCGATACCATTTTTTTAAGACCGAGTACAAGCACCGATACTTGTTTTCAAATACTCGCCGATACCAATTACCGATACTTTTTTTTATGTCATGTGACAGTTTACCATGCACAATACAGACTAATTATTTAAGATTCCTTCTTTATAATTATGAAGGACTATAGCTCAAAAGACATTATGAAATAATAAAACAGGTTTTATTTGTCACATAGTTCACAGAATATGTTTAGAAATAAACATATTACAATAAAATATATTAACAACAATAAATAACAAATATAAAATTGCAACCAACCAAAAGTGCCATACAGTAAAAAATAGAACAGAATACTGTTTAATCATGGTGAACAACACTATGGGCTAGATTACATTTGACTGGTAAGCTTTACCAATGCTCTCATTACACATCCTACTCCATTAAAGGCTATGGAGTTGGAAATGTGAACAGAGCATTGGTAAAGCTTACCAATCAAATGTAATCTAAATCTAGTCCTATAATTGCAGGATGAGTGTTCATTGAGATTAATTTACGGCTAGATTTAGAGTTTTGTCGGTAAAGACCCGCGTAGCCAACGCTGGCTTTCTTCTGGCCGCACCATAAAAATAACTCTGGTATTGAGAGTCCACATAAAGGCTGCGTTAGGCTCAAAAAAAGGAGCTTAGAGCATTTTTAACGCAACTTCAACTCTCGATACCAGAGTTGCTTATGGACGCGGCCAGCCTCAAAAACGTGCTTGTGCACGATTCCCCCATAGGAAACAATGGGGCTGTTTGAGCTGAAAAAAAACCTAACACCTGCAAAAAAGCCGCGTTCAGCTCTTAACGCAGCCCCATTGTTTGCTATGCGTAAACACTTCCTACGTCTACACCTAACACCCTAACATGTACCCCGAGTCTAAACACCCCTAACCTTACACTTATTAACCCCTATTCTGCCGCCCCTGCTATCGCTGACCCCTGCATATTTTTTTTAATCCCTAATCTGCCGCTCCGTAAACCGCCGCTACTTACATTATCCCTATGTACCCCTAATCTGCTGCCCCTAACACCGCCGACCCCTATATTATATTTATTAACCCCTAATCTGCTCCCCACAACGTCGCCTCCACCTGCCTACACTTATTAACCCCTAATCTGCCGACCGGACCTGAGCGCTACTATAATAAAGTTATTAACCCCTAATCCGCATCACTAACCCTATAATAAATAGTATTAACCCCTAATCTGCCCTCCCTAACATCGCCGACACCTAACTTCAATTATTAACCCCTAATCTGCCGACCGGAGCTCACCGCTATTCTAATAAATATATTAACCCCTAAAGCTAAGTCTAACCCTAACACTAACACCCCCCTAAATTAAATATAATTTTAATCTAACGAAATTAATTAACTCTTATTAAATAAATTATTCCTATTTAAAGCTAAATACTTACCTGTAAAATAAATCCTAATATAGCTACAATATAAATTATAATTACATTGTAGCTATTTTAGGATTAATATTTATTTTACAAGTAACTTTGTATTTATTTTAACCAGGTACAATAGCTATTAAATAGTTAAGAACTATTTAATAGTTACCTAGTTAAAATAATTACAACATTACCTGTAAAATAAATCCTAACCTAAGTTACAATTAAACCTAACACTATACTATCATTAAATTAATTAAATAAAATACCTACAATTACCTACAATTAAACCTAACACTACACTATCAATAAATTAATTAAATACAATATCTACAAATAACTACAATGAAATAAACTAACTAAAGTACAAAAAATAAAAAAGAACTAAGTTACAAAAAATAAAAAAATATCTACAAACATAAGAAAAATATTACAACAATTTTAAACTAATTACACCTACTCTAAGCCTCCTAATAAAATAACAAAGACCCACAAAATAACAAAATGCCCTACCCTATTCTAAATTACTAAAGTTCAAAGCTCTTTTACCTTACCAGCCCTGAACAGGGCCCTTTGCGGGGCATGCCCCAAGAAGTTCAGCTCTTTTGCCTGTAAAAAAAACATACAATACCCCCCCCCCAACATTACAACCCACCACCCACATACCCCTAATCTAACCCAAACCCCCTTTAAATAAACCTAACACTAAGCCCCTGAAGATATTCCTACCTTATCTTCACCATACCAGGTTCACCGATCCGTCCTGAAGAGCTCCTCCGATGTCCTGATCCAAGCCCAAGCGGGGGGCTGAAGAGGTCCATGATCCGGCTGAAGTCTTCATCCAAGCGGGAGCTGAAGAGGTCCATGATCCGGATGAAGTCTTCATTCAAGCGGGAGCTGAAGAGGTCCATGATCCGGATGAAGTCTTCTATCAACGGCATCTTCAATCTTCTTTCTTCGGGAGCCATCATCTTCCATCCGACGCGGAACATCCTCTTCTCCCGACGCCTACTAGCCGAATGAAGGTTCCTTTAAGGGACGTCATACAAGATGGCGTCCCTCGAATTCCGATTGGCTGATAGGATTCTATCAGCCAATCGGAATTAAGGTAGGAAAATTCTGATTGGCTGATGGAATCAGCCAATCAGAATCAAGTTCAATCCGATTGGCTGATCCGATCAGCCAATCAGATTGAGCTCGCATTCTATTGGCTGTTCCGATCAGCCAATAGAATGCGAGCTCAATCTGATTGGCTGATCGGATCAGCCAATCGGATTGAACTTGATTCTGATTGGCTGATTCCACCAGCCAATCAGAATATTCCTACCTTAATAGTAGCGGTGCGGTCCGGTTGGCAGATTAGGGGTTAATAAGTGTAGGCAGGTGGAGGCGACATTGTGGGGGGCAGATTAGGGGTTAATAAATATAATATAGGGGTCGGCGGTGTTAGGGGCAGCAGATTAGGGGTACATAGCTATAATGTAGGTGGCGGCGCTTTGCGGTCGGCAGATTAGGGGTTAATTATTGTAGGTAGTTGGCGGCGACGTTGTGGGGGGCAGATTAGGGGTACATAAGTATAACGTAGGTGGCGGTCGGCAGATTAGGGGTTAAAAAAATGAATCGAGTGGCGGCGATGTGGGGGGACCTCGGTTTAGGGGTACATAGGTAGTTTATGGGTGTTAGTGTACTTTAGAGTACAGTAGTTAAGAGCTTTATGAACCAGCGTTAGCCCAGAAAGCTCTTAACTACTGACTTTTTTCTGCGGCTGGAGTTTTGTCGTTAGATTTCTAACGCTCACTTCAGACACGACTCTAAATACCGGAGTTAGAAAGATCCCATTGAAAAGATAGGATACGCAAATGACGTAAGGGGATCTGCGGTATGGAAAAGTCGCAGCTGAAAAGTGAGCGTTAGACCCTTTTTTGAGTGACTCCAAATACCGGAGTTAGCCTAAAACCAGCGTTAGGAGCCTCTAACGCTGGTTTTCACGGCTAACGCCAAACTCCAAATCTAGGCCTTAATTTTTCCTATGAGTACTCTTCCTGCAATTATATAAGCTAAGATGTTCCTCAGAGTACAGTATGTTTTGAACATAACTGTGCAAGATATGAACTCGCAGTATAAAAGGCAATCTAGCAATTAGAATAATTTTTAAAAAGTTAGTGGCAAGTTCTTTTTAAGGAACAGAACAGAAGCATCTCTACATGTTCAGCTATAAGTCTGTTTTTGCTAACAGTAAGGAGGTTCAACTTTCCACACTACTGCATGGGGCAGAAAGATATTTTTGGGCCATTTTAGCCAGAGCTGGAAATCTCAGTTTATTAACTGCTTAGTACTTCATGGGTTTGTCTGAATGCAGTACAGTGATCTCTCCTACAATAAGAGCAATTTGTATTGGCAGAACAGTAGTAAACAATTTTTTGTTTAGTCCCCACTCCAGCTTTAAATGAAATGGGAACATGCAGTTTGAAAAAAACACCACAATATAGCATATGTGTAGTAAGTGGAGGTATCGGTTTAAGTATCGGTGCATTTGCACGAGTACAAGTACTCATGCAAGTACTTGGTATCGGTACCGATACCGATACTAGTATCGGTATCGGTGCAACCCTAATTACAAGTTGAAAGTAAACATGATCACTTGAGTGCTCGAGCAAAAACATTTTACTTCAACTTGTAATATGAGCGCAAACCGATGCATGCAAAAAGCTTACTTCTGGAGCAGCTAACGCTCGAGCGGGAACATTTAATAATGTTCCACTTGTAATCCTGCCATAAATTGGGCTTCACTAACCCACATAAAGAATACCTTAAAAAAAACTATTTAATAACAATAGTGCCTGTATCTTGAATGTTTTAAAGTCTAAAATATTGAAAAATAAAGCAATAATTACAACCCATATATGTCACATTGGCACCATCATAAATAAGTTGTTTGAGAGTATTTAAGGAGCTATTCCTTTGTAGAATAAACCTACTTTTTTGTCACTTTCAACCTACAAAGATATGGGAATTGTCCAATGAGCCAATGGGAATGAACATCTCAGTATGTAACATATTTTCTCATAGTTTTAATAAAAACAACTTAAAACTTTTGCATTTCTATCATATAGTATACATAATATAACTTTTTACCTGTAATGCAATTTTCAAAATAATGTATTTCTACCAAGTTAAATATTTTTTAATAATTGTTTTGGTTCAGTAACCAACAACTACATTTATTTCAGGAACACACCAGTTTTGACTTTAGATAAATTTTTAATATTATCTCAAAATTCAGTTTTCTGGTCATCAGCATTCTACATGTTATGATTCTCTTTAATTTGTACATTGTACATTAATGAGAAATGCTGAGCTAATAGAGATATTTAGTCACTTGTGATACACAAAGAAGGAAAGTCATGTATATTTAATAAAAAATGCTTTCAAATGCCAATTGCTCCCCTAAATTCTAACGGAATTCCACTGATTAAGCCCTTGAATGTCAAAACGAACACCATCCTTTTCCGTGTCTTTTTTTTTTTTTAGGAAATTTACTTGTAATTAAATAATTTTAAAAATGTAAAAATCTATATTAATATCAATAAAGTTATATAATCTATGTTATATGTGAAGTTTAAAAACCAGTAATTACAGATTTTTGACTATCTACATGTCATAATACAGCTTATACGTGCAACCTAAAGGTAATTTTATCCCATGTTTAATACTTTTGTAGGCATATTGCCATCAGAAAGATATTACAGTACTTAAATCAGAAAGTTTAAATAAATATAGACTAGCAATTAAGTTTTAGAACACAATAAACAAAAAAGACGTACGCAAAGAAGATTGTGATTAACTGGCAAGAAAAAAGTAATTTTTAATAAATATTGGAATTCCGGATTTGGGGATTTGTACCTGCATATAGTCTGGTGTTTTGAAGGTACTTTTCTCTAGTTTTATAGTAAAGCTATTGATGGTAGAGCTGAAATAGAAAAGAGGAGCTGTCTGGGTTATTGATACGAGGATATTTGCATTGGGTTTGTGCAGCATATGTGCACATAAAACAGTAATAACTTTAACTAGAAACATTTTTCCTAATACAAGTATTTTGCAAAACTCCTTGACCATATAGTCAACATGGTTTGCACAAGTGATAGTAGCTGAATAATAAATGAAATTCCCTGCACCCAGCTGCAAAATGAATATGCCTGCCATGCCTTTCTTTCAGCAAACAGTTCAGTGGACATCTGTGTGATTAATTATAACACAGTAACACAGCCAATTAGCTATAAAACTATCAACATCATATTATATGAATTTCATCTTTACACAGAGTTCCACAAAAGTATTTCTGATAATGAAGCATTTGTCCCCAGAGATAATCATCAAAGAATAAAGTACATATTAACAAAATATTCACTGAATGTTGTACTTAGGAATATAATTATATGAAAATGGTTCTGGTTGAAAAGCTCTGTGAGAAGTAGGCTTTTGAAGTCATTGATCTATCATCATAAAAAAAAAATCTCTCTTTTATTACTAACAATAAAATCAGGTAAAATCAGTCCCAACTTACTAGTGGCATAACTTCCACTCTCTGTGAAATTTTTTACATAGTGAAATAAAGTAGTTTCATTAACATTTGTCATATCTGTGTAATAGAAAGATCTTTAGAAGTTCTCTAGTTGCTACAATACTTAAAGGGACAGTCTACTCCACTGATTTTCAAACCTGTCCTCAGGCCTCCCCAACGGTCCAGGTTTTCTGGATTAACTTGGATGAGAGCAGGTAAAATAATTATGTTTACTAATCAACTGATTATTTCACCTGTGCTCTAGTTCAGATATCCACAAAATCTGGCCTGTTAGGGAGGTCTGATGACAGGTTTCAAAACCGGTAGTCTAGTCCAAATTATTTATTGTTTAAAAAGATAGATTATCCCTTTATTACCCATTCCCAGTTTTGCATAACCAACACAGTTATATTAATATACTTTTTACCTCTGTGATTACCTTGTATCTAAGCCTCTGCAGATTGCCGCCTTATCTCAGTTCATTTGACAGACTTGCATTTTAGTTAATTAGTGTGGACTCAATGAGGCATATTTAACAACAGTGTGGATAAGGTCTGACAGACATTGCTGAATGCGGAGAGCAATGCGCTCTCTGTATTCAGCATTGCACCAGCAGCTCTTGTGAGCTGCTGGTGCAACACCGCCCCCTGCAGACTCGCAGCCAATTGGCCGCCAGCAATCAACCCGATAGTACTCGATCGGGTTGAATTGTGGCGATTCCTGTCTGCCTCATCAGAGCAGGCGGACAGGGTTATGGAGCAGCGGTCTTTATGACTGCTGCTTCATAACTGCTGTTTCTGGCAAGCCCACAGGCTCGCCAGAAACACGGGCCATCAAGCTCCATTCGAAGCTTGATAGATAGGCCCCAAAATCTCAACGGGTGTGAGAACAAAGTTATCTATATGGTGGTCATGAACTAGCATTGTCTAGCTGTGAAAAACTGTCAAAATGCACTGAGAAAAAAGGCAGCCTTCAAGGGCTTAAAAATTAGCATATGAGCCTACCTAGGTTTAGCTTGTAACAAAGAATACCAAGAGAGCAAAGCAAATTTGATGATAAAAGTAAACTTTGTTTAAAATTACATGACCTAGCTGAATAGTGAAAGTTTTATTTTGAATTTCCCTTTAAGGATGTCTTCACTAGTATCTTATACTGCAAGCTTCAGTAAAGTATATTTTTACACATTTATAGTATATATCAACAGTTAAAGGTATATGAAACCACAAATTGTTTTTGTGATTTAGACAGAGCTTACAATTTTAAAAAGTTTCCAATTTACTTCTATTATCAAATTTCCTTCGTTCCCATGGTATACTTTGTTGAAGAGATACCTAGATAGTTTTCTGGGACATGGAAATAGTGCTGACATCTAGGGCTCTTGCAAATAGATAACATTGTTGCAAAACTGCTGCCTTATAGTTCTTCAGACATGGCCATTCTCATAAACCGAAGTATCTGCTTTGCACCAAAAGATACCAAGAGTACAAAGACAATGTGATAATAGAAGTACATTAGAAAGATGTTTAAATTTGCATGCTTTATCTGAATCTTGAGAGAAACATTTTGGGTATCATATTTAGACAATCCCACTGCCTCATCTGCAACTCACTTCCTCTTTCAGTCTGTCACAATGGACTGATTCTCCCACTCACAAAGACGGTCACTCTCTTGACCTGATCTTTAGCTATCGATGCACTCTCTCAACCTTCACAAACTCCCCCTTTCCTCATTCTGATCACCATCTCCTTACTTGCAACAAATCATCCCTCCCTACGACTCTCCCTCCTTCTACTCCTCACACCAAACTTCACAGAAGCATTATGTCATTAGATCAGCAACAGCTTGCTAATTCTCTCAAACCTCTCCTCTTATCCTTCTCCTCCTTTTCCTGCCCTAAACAATCTATCTGCCACTATAATTCCACCCTTATATCCATCCTTGACAATCTCGCCCCTCTTACATAGCTTGAAAATCACACACTCATCCTCAGCCCTAGCATACTCCTCCGACATGGTACCTACCCAGATGTTCCCGTACTGCTGAGAGGCACTGGAGAAAATCTCGGAGTTCAGCTGATTTTCTTCATTACAAATTCATCTTGAACTCCTACTATTCTGCCCTTAATCTCCATAAGCAACACTACTTCTCTACTCTTATTTCTAATCTTTCTTCAAACCCAAAACATCTGTTCTCCACTTTCAATACTCTCCTCCGCCCTCCCCCACCTCCTAATACAACTTCTCTATCAGCTCAAGACTTTGCCAGCCACTTCAATAACAAAATCGACTACATCAGAAATGAAATCAGCTCTCAACATAATTCCATTCTCTCCCCCATCAAATGCTCTCACTCAACCACAACCCACATAACCTTAAACTTAGCTCATTCTCCCCTGTTAATGAGGAAGAAGTTTTGGCACTTATACTGCGCTCTCACCTCACTACCTGTCCCCTTGACCCTATCCCCTCACAGCTACTCCCCTCCCTCTCTGCTACTCTTACCCTATACTAACACACATTTTCAACCTCTCCCTCACACCTATCCTCAAAAAAACCTTCCCTTGATCCTACCTCCCCATCCAACTACCGCCCTATTTCCCTCCTCCCTCTTGCCTCAAAGCTTCTTAAAAAACTAGTATATGCATGCCTATCCCATTTCCTTATGTTAAACTCCCTTCTTGACCCACTGCAATCTGGATTTCGTCCCCATCACTCCACAGAGAAAGCTATTGTTAAGGTTACCAATGACCTACTTACAGCAAAATCAAAAGGTCACTTCTCTCTGCTTATCCTCCTTGATCTGTCTGCAGCCTTTGACACTGTTGACCACCCTCTTTTGCTCCAAACCCTCCACTCCTTTGGCATCTGTGACACAGCCCTTTTGTGGCTCTCTTCCTACCTGTCAAACCGTACCTTTAGTGTAGACTTCTCTGGGGCCTCCTCTGCCCCATCACCATTTTCTGTTGGAGTATCGAAAGGCTCTGTCCTCGGTCCCCTTCTCTTCTCAATCTACATGTCATCACTAGGTTCCCTAATAAAGTCCCACTGTTTCCAATATCATTTGTTTGCTGACGACACCAAAATCTACTTCTCTGCACCAGACCTATCTCCTTCCTGTGTCACTAATTGTCTTTCTCACATCTTTTCCTGGATGTCCTCTCACTACCTCAAGCTAAATCTATCCAAAACGGAGCTCCTCATTTTCCCCCCTTCTTACAAAATCTCCACCCCCAATCTCTCTATACATCGACAACTCCATCATTACCCCTACCCCGCATGCCCGATGTCTCGGGGTCACATTTGACTTAGATCTTTCTTTCACTCCTCACATTCAGTCATTGGCTAAAGCCTGTCGCTTCCACCTTAAAAACATCTCTAAAATTAGACACTTCCTTACACAAGACACAACTAAGATTTTAATCCACTCTCTCATTCTTTTCCGCCTCGATTACTGCAACTCTGTCCTCTCTGGTTTCCCCACCTGCCACCTAGCTTCTTTACAATCCATAATGAATGCCTCTGCCAGACTCATCTTCCTTACAGATCGCTCTTCATCTGCTGCACCTCTCTGCCAATCCCTTCACTGGCTTCCTCTTGCCTCTAGGATCAAACACAAAATTCTCACTCTGACATACAAAGCCCTCAACTGCACTGCTCCCCCCTATATCTCAGACCTTGTCTCCAGATACTCTCCCTCCCGTCCCCTTCACTCTGCTCATGACCTCCTACTCTCCTCCTCTCTGGTTACCTCATCGCACTCCCATTTACAGGACTTCTCCAGACTGGCTCCCATCTTGTGGAACTCTCTGCCTCGCACCACAAGACTCTAGTTTTGAAAGCTTCAAGCGCTCCCTAAAGACTCTGCTGTTCAGAGATGCATACAACCTATGCTAACCTTAATTTATACCAGTTCCACTCCTCCATTGCTATCCCCTGAACCCCCTTAGCATGTAAGCCTAAGAGTCCAGCTGTTTGTAGATCACCTTCTTAAGAGCTGACTACAACAGTGCAACTCTTGGCAGTGCCCTCTACCCATTTGATCCCTATATTGCGGAATCTGTTTGCACTCTACAAATAACCGATAATAAAAATAATAATAATAATAATAATAATAATAATCATATCCCTTTAAGCAACGTATTGTAAAAGTAATGAAAACTACTATGTTAATAGCAAAATGTGTGTTGTTTTGTAATTCAGACATAATGTCAGGGTGCCAGGAATCAGACGAGAAGTGCAAAAATAATCACACCTTTATTAATAACAAAAAATAATAAAAAGTCCACAAGTCAAATAACAAGCCAGGAGTCAAAACCAGAGCTGGTAGTCAGATGAGCCCAGTCAGGAGCCAAAGCGAATAGTCAGATGAGCCGGAATCAGGAACAAGGAAAACAGCAGAGTCAGGAACAAGCCAGGGATCAGGAACCAGGAAGGACGTCAGACAGCCAGGTAATACACAGGAACTCTCACAAATAGGTCTGAGACAGCGCAAAGGTAAAGCATACTGAACAGAGGCCCTTTAAATAATAAGTGATGACATCACAATTCTGAGACTGCATCCTGTCTCACATAGATGATGCACACCAGTCTGGCCATAAAAGGAAGTGCAGGAAATGAGCAGCATCCCCCACAATGCACCATAGTCAGCAAGAGAGGTGAGTAAAATGGCTGCCAGCAGCACATGGCAAACAAAACAGGGGAAAAACCCTGACACATACCCATTAAAAAACTCTTGGGTAAGTTTACCTTATTTCCTTTACAATCCATTACTAGGAACAGATATAAATGAGCTCTGAACCATCCATCAAGCAGGGTCCTGGTTATGGACAGAAGTCCTGCAGGACACACTACTGGTTTCTCTGTAAGAATAAGTATAAACACAATTTCAATACGTAATTTAGAGAAAACAGTGTTGAGCAGAAAGAAAAGGTGGACTTTATCTAAATTTATGTATAATCTGGTAAAATGCTTAAAATACTTCCTATGCTTTTTTATGATTATGGAGAGCTGTCGCAAAGGGGTTTATATATATATATATATATATATATATATATATATATATATATATATATATATTTATTTATTTATAAATACATGTAATATATCACCAATGTATCTTAAACTGTTGGGATAGTTTTTATAAGGTAATCACCAATTTGGGAATACAAAGTTCTTGCTCCTACTGTAAGCAATCAGAGGTTTAATTTTACTTAGCCACAAACAAACAGCTAGATTATGAGTTATGTGCGCTATAGGGAATTTAACAAACGCAACAAAAGTTGCATTATTTAACCCTCTATAGCGCAGCCATTACAAGTTTTGAAACAGCCGGCTTGTGCGTGTGATATAGAGTTTTTAAGCTCCATACCGCACAAAATACAAACGCTGTTTTGACTTGCTCGTGCACGCTTCCCCCATAGACATCAATGGGGAGAGCGGGTCAGAAAAAAGCCTAACACCTGCGATCACGGAATGAAAAGCTCCGTAACGCAGCCCCATTGATGTCTATGGGGAAAAATAAAGTTATGTTTAAACCTAACACCCTAACATAAACCCCGAGTCTAAACACCCCTAATATGCTGCCCCAACATCGCCGCCACCTACATAATGTTAATAACCTCTAATCTTCCGCTCCCGATATCACCGCCACCTAAATAAAGCTATAAACCCCTAATATGCTGCCCCCAACATCGCCACCACTATACTAAAGTTATTAACCCCTATTCCCATGCATCCCAAAATCGCCCACACTATAATAATTCTACCCCTCTACAATAAATCTACCCACTAAACCTCTGGCCTCCGACATCACTGCCACGAAATAAACCTATTAACCCCTAAACCACCAGCCCCCCACATCGCAAAAACCTAAATTAAACTATATATTAACCCCTAAACCTAACCCTATCGTAACCATAACCCTAAATCTAACCCTAACACCCCATAACTTTAACATAATTAAAATAGACCTAAATTAAATTTACAATTATTAACTAAATAATACCTATTTAAAACTAAACACTTACCTTTGAAATAAAACCTAAGCTAGCTACAATATAACTAATAGTTATATTGTAGCTAGCTTAGGTTTTATTTTTATTTCACAGTTAAGTTTGTAGTTATTTTAACTAGGTAGGCTAGTTAGTAAATAGTTATTAACTATTTACTAACTACCTAGTTAAAATAAATACAAACTTACCTGTCAACTAAAACCTAAGCTGCCTTACACTAAAACCTAACATTACAAAAATAAAAAACACTAAAATTAACCATTACAAAAAATATAAAAAGAAATTCCTGAGGAGGAAAAACCTAAGAGGATGCGCTTGGAACACAGGTTATCAAAGTAGGACCTATCACTTTATAATTGGGTTTGTACCCGTATGCATTAATAAATATAAACAGCACAGTGTTTGGTATGTGTGAAAAATTGATAATAATGACGAAAATAAATTGTGAATAAAACAAGTGCTCAGGACAATTTGTGTATAAAATTAGTGATACATTGAAATAATCAGATAATCACAAATAAACAATGATATTTGTGGCGATGAGTAAAATATATAAAAAGTACTTATCAATGTCCCAAAAAATGCTGTGATGTAAAAAATAAGTGTCCAATCCTAATATGTGAACGGTGATGTGTTCAGGTGTTTGGCGTGCTCCTCTTGTGTCCCGCGGTGCGATGGGTCAGGGTGTCTAGAATGGAAGATAAACAAGGGGCGCCAACATAGTGTGAATCATTAAAACAACAAATATAAAAGTGAAGTGCAAAAAACTACTCACAAGGAAAGTGGCACCTTAAATGAATAAGGTGCGATAAAGCAGGCTGACATTCAAATTCCAGCAGTCAGTACCCTGGAGGTCTCACCCAGAGGACCTGTGGAATCCAGATAGGCTTCTAGAAAGTGGCACCCACGTTTTTTAGGGCCAATGGCCGGGCCAGGTGAGCTGCAAGCTGATAGGTGTTCTCCTGCTGCACTCACGCCGCCGAGACTTTTCTCCAAAACTGACAGTGTCAGTGTATGACAAAAAAACTCTTTCTAATATGCTCCGGCATTGACACGCTCTGCCCCATTCAACTTCCTTATTCTATCAGCGCGATCTCGATTTCCATAATTATTCATGACCTTTGGCCCTAAAAAACGTGGGTGCCACTTTCTAGACGCCTATCTGGATTCCACAGGTCCTCTGGGTGAGACCTCCAGCGTACTGACTGCTGGAATTTGAATGTCAGCCTGCTTTATCGCACCTTATTCATTTAAGGTGCCACTTTCCTTGTGAGTAGTTTTTTGCACTTCACTTTTATATTTGTTATTTTAACGATTCACACTATGTTGGCGCCCCTTGCTCATTAATAAAATAAAAAATAACAAACAAAATTATACAAAATAATAAAAATGATTCCTATTCTTATACCCTTTTAAAAAAATAAAAAACCCACCCCAAAATAAAAAAGTATAATCTAAAATAAACTACCATGAGCTCTTAAACGGGCCTATTGTAGGGCATTGCCCTAAAGTTAACAGCTCTTTTGCGACACAACAAAACAAACACCCCCTAAAGTAAGTTGAATTTACAAAGAGACATGTTTGCATGACCTATTGAACTTTTCTGCAAGGTTAAGTTTATGTAGATTTTTGCATACCAATACTCAATCTCTTTTAAGTAGAAGAATGATAATTTAAATCTTAATACAATTAATTTCTAACAGCTAGATTATGAGTCACCACACAGCTATACTGCTGAAAAATTGTCCATTGCATGTGGAATGGCCAAGAACGCATATTATGAGTTGCCGCGGTATAGCTGTAACGCAAGCATTTTAGCCTGTAAGGCAACATCCATTCCACACTAAAAAAATTATGTTTGAATGCGGGATTTTCATAGCGCCGGTATTGCAGGTTGTGCGTTCAGGCTAAAATGCTTGCGTTACATGAGAAAAAACTGGTAGTGCTCAAAGACCAAACTCACCCCACCAGACCAAAACACCAAACTATTCAGCCGCCTTCATGTTGACTTACTCATGCAGACCATAAGAGTGATGTCATCAACCGGTGCCAGTTTCACAGGCGTTCCATCAACCGCCTCCAATAGAAGATACAACATATATACGAAAAGGCGCCCGGTCTCCAGACTAGCAGCACAAGTAAGGATAATCCACAAACTCTCAAAAGTAAAAGCAGGCAGAAGGTTTATTCAACAATTCTTTAGACACCGGCATCCATAAAGGAAGTTACACATGATTAACGACGGTCAAAAATGCTTGCGTTACAGCTTATACCGACATGATCCATTCCGCCATCTGAGAGCAGTAGTTATGGATTTTGCAAAACAAAAATGATTCACAAAATTCATAACTAAACGGTTACAAAGTAGACTAAAAACTATAAACAACCTATTAACCCCTAAATCGCCACCCTCCCGCATCGTAAACACTATTTAAAACTTATTATCCCCATATCTGCCACCCACCCACATCTCAACTATTGAATAAATGTATTAACCCCTAATCTGCCACCCACCCACATCGGCAACACTATTTAAATATAAAAAACCCTAAACCGCCGCCCCCCCGAAATAGCCACCACTAAATAAACCTATTAACCCTTAAACCTCCAGCCTCCCACATCGCCACAACTTAATAAACCTAATAACCCCTAAATCTCTGACCTCCCACATTGCCGCCACTAAATACACCTATTAACCCCTAAACCGCCACCCCCCCACATCACAAAACACTAAATTAAACTATTAACCCCTAAACCTAACACTCCCCTAACTTTAAATTAAAATTACAATATAACTATATTTAAATAAAAACTTACCTGTGAAATAAAAATAAAACTAACATTAACTATAAACTATAAATTAAAGGGACATATTACTCATATGCTAAATAACTTGAAACTGATGCAGTATAACTGTAAAAAGCTGACAGGAAAATATCACCTGAGCTTCTCTATGTAAAAAAGGAAGATATTTTACCTCACAATTTCCTCAGCTCAGCAGAGTAAGTTCTGTGTAAAAAGTTATACTCAGCTGCTCCCAGCTCCAGGTAAAAAAATAAAAAATGAAGAAATGAACAGCAGCCAATCAGCATCAGCAGTGCTGAGGTCATGAACTCTTTTACTGTGATCTCATGAGATTTAACTTAACTCTCATGAGATTTCATTGTAAACTTCCCTAATCTGAATAGGGAAATAATACGAGAGTGCACGAGGCTCATCCTTTCAGTTGTCCCAGGACAGACACACTAATATGCTGCTTAGAAATCCTTTACAATGGGATGTGGATACTGAGGAACTTTGGAGGTAAAATATCTTTCTTTTTTACATAGAGATGTTCAAGTGATATTTTGACATTTGGGTATTATGGCCCTTTAACCTAACATTACTATTATTAAAAATCCTAAATTACAAATTTTAAATAAACTAATCCTACAAAAAAATTTTAAAACATTTAACATTACAAACCTAAATAAACACTAAAATCACAAAAAAAGCTAAGATCACAACAAATAATAAGCAAAATTATAAAAAATAAAAACAATTACACCTAATCTAATAACCCTATAAAAATAAAAAGCCCCCAAAATTAACACACCACCCAGCCTATAATAAACTATCAATAGCCCTTAAAAGGGCCTTTTGTAGGGCATTGCCCTAAGTTAAACAGCTCTTTTAACTGTAAAAAAAAATAAGTCCCCCCAACAGTAAAACCCACCACCCAACCAACCCCCAAAATAAAAAAAACTAATTATATGGGCAGTGCCCTTAAAAGAGCATTCAGCTATTTTTCACTGCCCATAAAAGGGCATTCATCTCTTTTACAATTTGCCCAAAGCCCTAATCTGAAAAAAACACCCACAAAAATTAAAAAAATACCTAACACTAACCCCAGATTATCTACTCATGGTTCCTGAAGTCCGGACATCCATCTCCATCCAGGCGGCAAGAAGTATTCATCCAGGTGGCGACATCTTCATCCATCGCAGGGTATCTTCTATCTTCATCCCAGCAGCGTGGAGCCGAGCCATCCTGGACCAGCGATGACATCCTGTGCGGAGCATCCTCTTCATATGTTCACCGCCGTAAACTGAAGTTGAATGCAAGGTACCCGTTTTAAAATGTTGTACCTTGCATTCCTATTGGCTGAGTTGATTCTTTAAATTCAAATCAGCCAATAGCATGAGAGCTTCTGAAATCCTATTAGCTGTTAAAAACAGCCAAAAGGGTGAGAGCTACTGAAATCCTGTATAACTTATTTTAAATAGTTATATTGTAATTTTAATTTAAAGTAGGGGGTGTTAGGTGTAGGGGTTAATAGGTTTATTTAGGTCCCGGCGATGTCGGGGGTGGTGGATTAGGGGTTAAAAACTTTTTTTAGTGGTGTGGATGTCAGGAAGCGGCGGATTTGGGGTTAATAACTTTATTTAGTGGCAGCGATGTCGGGGAGTGGAGGATTAGGGGTTAATAGCTTTTATTAGCATCAGCCATGTCGGGGAGCAGCGGATTAGGGGTTAATAGCTTTTATTTAGGTGTCGGCGATGTTGGGGAGCGGTGGATTAGGGATTAATAACTATTTAGTGGTGGCGATGTCGGGGAGCGGAGGATTAGGGTTTAATAGCTTTTATTAGTGGCAGCGATGTCAGGGAGTAGAGGATTAGGGGTTAATAACTTTATTTAGTTTTGCCGATGTTGGGGAGTGGCGAATTAGGGGTGTTTAGACTAGGGGTTTATGTTAGGGTGTGAGGTTTAAATGTAACTTTCTTTTCCCCATAGACATCAATGGGGTTGCGTTACGGCGATCGCCATTCTGCACTTCAGGTGTTATTATTTTTTCTAACACTTTCTCCCAATTGATGTCTATGGGGGAAAGCATGTACAAGCACGTAAACTCATCCCTTGGCTTTTGTGCGGTATGGAGCTTAACGCACCATAACGCACAGCACAAGGAGGCTTTTCAGTAACTCATAATGGCAGTACTATTGAAAGTGAAATAACGCATTTTTTATTTGTTTAGCGCAAAACTCGTAATCTAGGCGAAAGTGAAGTAGGTTAGTTTTAAAGTTCCAGGCAAACTTCAAGTTTGTTGACAACCATTCACAAAATTGGATTTTTACATTTGCCTTCAATGCTCGTCATTTTAGAAGAAACACATATATCTGATATTTACTATTGCATTTTGTATCATTAAACGATAACACATTTTTTTCTTGGTTGAATGAACATACCATTCAACAGTATCATTATTTCTGCTTATTCTCTGAAAATCAATGCACCCATTTTCATGCCAAAAGCTGAAATAATTCAAGCTACATCTGTAGGTTAATAAAAGAAATGTTTGCTTCTTGAACTCTGCACTGTATTTTTTGTACATATAAGGAACTACTTGCTCATGGATATGGTAATAGTATTACATTCATTGGTATACAGCAAACATATAATTTTATGCAATATGTTCATTTTTATGACACCATAAACTCATTTATCTTTATCTACAAACTGCAGGCACCAGCATACCATCATTGTAATTATTTATAATTATCTAGTCCTGCTCCTACAGTGCTGCAAATGCATGTGCCATTATACATAAAAAGCCTGAAGGTTCAAATTGCAAATTGTGTACAAATTCTGCAGATCATATTCTCTCAGGTGGTAAGGAAACAGCAGTAACGTTTGTCTACTTAGCCAATTATATCCAGTTGTTAGTATGACAAATTAATAAGTGATATACAAATTTGCACACTTAGAAGTGCAGTCAAACTTTGACTCTCATTCATTGGCCAGAGATTTGGAATATACAGAGAAATCAAATTCTATTTTCATGGTCGCCATTCTCCAAGTGCTTTTTATTGACTTGATTAAAAGGCTCAACTGAATTCTAATGAGTAGCTAAGGTACAGGGAACATATTGTCATATCTGAGATGGCCTTAATGTTGATTTAAGATCCAATCAACCAAGCATAGCTTTTGCTGATGGCAGATCAATTTTCAGGCATGGTTTCATTTTATCATCTATGCAGACCACAGTCATCTAGTCCAGATCTCTATCTCTTTATACTTATCTTCTTCCTTTCTTTAACCAGATGGCTGCCCTGATCTCTGCAATGGCAATGGGAGATGCACGCTCGGTCAGAACAGCTGGCAGTGTATCTGCCAGACCGGCTGGAGAGGGTCCGGATGCAATGTTGCCATGGAAACATCTTGTGCTGATAACAAGGATAATGAGGGAGGTGAGAAAAAGTCTTACATTTTCAAATCCCTAAAGAATAGAAGGTTATATGTGCACTTTAGTGTTGAGGGAGTTACGCACAAACAAATCCGTCTAATTTCAGGAAAATACCAATCATGAAAAAAAGGCAGCAAAAGGTGATGTGGTGATCAATAGACATTAAATATTTTGTTTTTGAATAGTTTGAAAGTTCTACAGGTCATTATCACAAACCTTATTTTTTTTATATGAATACATGAGGCTTATATTTCCCAATAGAGACAAAAACTATTTTTCTATTTTAAAGGAAAATCAAATTCTAAACATCATCTTAAAACATAGGTCAATGTAACCTTTTTTTGTACAAAATGTATATTATTACTTAAAAAAGTGCATTTATTTATAAAGTTTAATACATGTATTACATATAAGAAACAAAAACCCTTGTACAAAAGGTCTCACCTCTATCCGCTGTCTGATAACATCTGTCTGTAAATTAAACTTTTAATCTGGAAACATTTATATACCATGGGCTAAACATTTTCCTTATAAACCCATACTTTATTTAAGAATAATCCCCATACAATATCGTCAGTTCTCTTGGCATTTAGAATTCTCTTGTTTTCTTTTAAAGGGACAGTAAAATCAGCATTATACTTTTATGATGTAGATAGAACATGCCATTTTAATCAACTTTTTAATTTACTTCTATTATTAAATGTGCTTTGTTCACTTGGGATCATTTGTTGTAGAGCATACATAGGAGCAGCAATGCACTGCTGAAAGCTAGATGGCTGCACATATATGCCTCTTGACATTTGCCTACCAGACGCTCAGCTAGCTCCCACTAGTGGTAAATCATGAAAATTTGTTTTTAAATTTACTGTGCCTTTAATTTAAATATTTTGGCCTAAGAAACAAAAACCAAAAAAATTAAAAAAAAAGGAAATAACATTTTGAGTCTCATAATAGTTTAAAATGAATGTTGTTAAAGGGACAGTATACACTCATTTTCATATAACTGCATGTAATAGACACTACTATAAAGAATAAGATGCACAGATACAGATACAAAAATCCAGTATAAAACTGTTTAAAAACTTACTTAGAAGCTCTCAGTTTAGCTTTGTTAAAAAGGTAGTTGGAAAGCCCATTGCAAGTGGGAAATAAGACACTCCCCCCTCCCCCTTCTTTTGTATATGAAAAGACCCTTTTCACAAACAGGAGCAAACTTTGGGGCTTGGTTAGGAGTCTGAAAATCAGAGCAATGTTATTTAAAAATAAGCAAAACTATACATTTTATAAAAAAAAGAACGTTATGGGCTATATAAATAGATCTAAAGAGCAAAGTGATTTCTCCTATCCGTGTGTTCCTCGGATAAAGCACCTCTCCTCGCCCCTGCCCCAATAGGTAATGACAGTTAACAAGTCAATCAAATAAAATGGCCCACATACAATTCTACTCACTGATCGTTGCTTCAGTACTTGGTCCTGGGGGAGCGCAATCCACCCGCTAACTGCGGTATCTCCGGCTCTGCCGCCCGCTCCCCTGCTTGAGCTAACTGGGATCCTCGATGCCATGTGAGTTCAAGCGGCACAGGATGGTGGTCACTAATGCTATAAATAATGTTTCTTAAAAGTGCACCAAGAAGTACCGTATCGGTTTTCATATATAAATAGATCATCTACAAAACATTTATTCAAAGAAAAAATGAGTGTATAATTTCCCTTTAATGCTAGTATGAATTCACATGACAAAATAGATTATCAGATTTTGTAATACACTTGATGCACGACTATGTATTATTATCTCCATGTCTTGTACAACTCCCCTCCGGGAATTCAACCTGGGGTGTTACAGTAATTGGCCCTATCTATTCTGTGCATTGTTGGCTTCACACCATTTTAATAGGATTTTTTTCTCTACCTGCTATTCCTGACAATGTCCCCATTGGTAGGTGAAGCAGTGATTTTTTTTCTGTGCATACAGTATGATGTGCCTGCTGTTTATATATAACATGAACACATCCGTAGCTGTCTTAGGGTCACTTTTAAGGGGAAAAATCTCACTACCTGTTAAACCCTGTAATTTCCATAAAATAAGATTAAATGCCTTGTTTTATAGGATATTTGAATACATTTTGATAAAAAAAAATATTCTAGTTATTAGAAATAGATTTAAAAGACTTGGATAATTTTCCAGACATGTTCTTAAGTTAATCTTCATGCTGTATATCAGGATTTAATTGTAAATTCTGACTGCATGCCCATGCTTAGATGAACAATAAATAAATAAAATAAAAAAAGCACGAATGCTAAAAACAATCAATCAATTTATATTTGCATATAAAAATCCCATATATGTTGTAGATCACAGCAATATACAGTATAAAAGCAAAATGTGCCATCATTTCAGAAATAGACTTAGATAAACTTCAGAACTACTAAAAAATGACTGAAAACTAAATAAAAGTGCAATAGTGTTTTAAGAAAAGTGTTAAATGGACATTAAACAGAAACAAATAACATTGTATAACAAATAACACTGTAAAAGTTTTTTAATGTTATATTGAAAGTAACAGAAAATGGATGTTTGTGCCTAAAGGAGTCTTATTCACTGAATAAGAAAAAAATCTAGAGTTCTATTGGTGGACAGGAACATTTTCTAAAGTATAAAAATGACTCTATCTCATCTTATTGCACATAATATTTAGGGCAAGATTCTCAAAAACTTGCTGGCATGAAGAAAAATCAGCAGCCTTTTTTAAAGAGCATTATATTGTAAATGAAGTGTCTCTCCGTAACATAAAGTATAATAGTAAACTCCCTTTATTAAGATACACAGTTCCCAAGGTAAAATTTACTTTTCAAACAATTCATGAGGGGCCTCTTAATACTGGCAAGTCACCTTATAGAATCTCAGCAAACCAAAAAGCTTTAGAGAATCAGAGACCTTAGTCTACAATTATACTGTCCTAGAAACCAAACAAAAATCTACTTTATCCAAACTAAACGCAGGTTATAGTAGGAAAAATAGAAAATGTTTAACATTGTCCACATGTAGTGTATTAAAAGGACATTGAACACTAAATACATTTTATATGCATAGTATTGAGGTTATTCCCCACCTCCCTCTAGTCATGGGTGCTGCCACGTTGAAATCTATCTTCTACTACATTCCTGTGCTGACCTATTTGCACATGTGCAGAATCTCCTTTAAATACCCGCGGTGTAACCTAGGTTCCAAAATGGCAGCAGCTATGATTAGAGGTTGGTGCTTGAAATGTTTTTAGTCTTTAGAGTCCCTTTTAAAATTGAGTAAAGTTAATTTGTAATATATATTTCAGATTGAGGGCCCCCATTCCTTAAAGCTCTCTTCTCAGCACTATGAAGCTCCTATCATAATTTTTTAATGACAATGTTTATCTTGAGAACAGTGTGTCTGGAAAAGAGGTGTTCCCAACTTTTAAGGATGTGATGGATATGCATACATTACAATAGTGGTCACAAAAAGTCATAATTTAACAATTGTATAAAACTAATAAATTAAATATTGAAATAAAAATATGTATTAAAGAATTGCTTAATCACATTCAAAATTGTAACATTTTTTTCTGCATAAATTATATTTTATGGAATAATTTGAATTTGCTTTGAAATAATACAGGTAAAACTAGTTAACCCTTTAAGTGCAAATAAAAACACATGCTGGTCGTCTGCACAATGTATTTATGTGGGTGATGGCCATAGGTTATCATCCAGGGGGTGGGTCTCATCACAGTCCTTTCTTCCCCCACCCTGGCTTACCCCACATTCCTGGTTATCTAGAGCTCTGCTGACCAAGCCGAGGAAATTGTGTAAAAATATCCAAAGCAAGTATCACTTTAATGCATAAACACATGTACTGTATATGAAAATAGAAGCAATTTAAAAAAATACTATACACTGAAAGCAGAGTAAAAATTAAATATTGCATCCAACACAAATCAGATTAAAGTGTGTTCTAACTCCATGCTAACTTTATTCTCCCCAACAAGCTCCATTAAATCCTATGGGAGACATCTCCTAGGGACAGTACTTTTTTTTAAATAATTCCCCTGTGAGTGTCTGTATGATTTTTCTGTTCCATCCAGTGAAGCTTTGTTTATTGGGCACTTATTGAGTCCTACGCAACTTAAAGGGACATGAAACCTACATTTTTTCTTTCATGATTTAGAAAGACAATGCAATTTTAAACATTTCTAATTTACTTCTATTATCTAATTTGTTTTATTCTCTTGATATTCTTTGCTGAAAAGCATATCTAGATATGCTCAGTAGCTGCTGATTGGTTGCTGCAGACAGAAGCCTCCTGTGATTGGCTCACCCATGTGCATTGCTTTTTCTTCAACTAAGGATATCTAAAAAAAATGAAGCAAAATAAATAATAGAAGTAAATTGTAATGTTGTTTAAATTTGTATTCTCTATCTGAATCATGAAAGAAAGATTTTGGGTTTAGTGGCCCTTTAATCCCTCCCCCCATCATTGGGTAACTCCTTGGTCCAAATATTTTTTCTTTTTTTTTTTTGGAACAAGCCAAACACAGATCTTGATTCCTGCACCTTCCGCAGATAGGTCAGTGCACTTTCTGTGTCTCAGAGGCATATATCATATAACAGCCAATGAAGCAGAGACGCTCTGTCCTTTTTGTCAGTTGAGGCGGTGGTGGTTTTTTTTTTTTTAATATTTACTATGCATTTCATGCATAAGAAAAATTAGCATTTTCTAAAGAAAAGGGACACACTTCTGCAAGTATGACATGAAAATATGAAACATATTATTTATTCTAAACATTTCAAAAATATTTTGAAAAGTCCTCTTTTAGTTTAAAGGGACACTGAACCCAATTTTTTTTCTTTTGTGATTCAGATAGAGAATGCAATTTTAAGCAACTTTCTAATTTACTCCTATTAGCAAATGTTCTTCATTCTCTTGGTATCTTTATTTGAAAATCAAGAATGTAAGTTTAAATGCCGGCCCATTTTGGTGAACAACCTGGTTGTTCTTGCTAATTGGTGGATACATTCATCCACCAATAAACAAGTGCTGTCCAAGGTTCTGGACTTTCTTTTTTAAATAAAGATAGCAAGAGAACAAAGAAACATTGATAATAGGAGTAAATTAGAAAGTTGCTTAAAATTGCATGCTCTATCTGAATCACGAAAAAAAAAATTGGGTTCAGTGTCCCTTTAAATACACAACAAAAAACTGGAATGTAATGTCCATTTAAGCAACCAGTATAATACCTGTCCAGCTAAGTTAGTTGCTGATGTTTCAAAGAGAGAAAATAGCAGCTTTATAGTTTTTTTTACCACAAGCTGTTAATTCATAGTGCATGGAGTAGCAATTTCATCTTCAAATGGCAGACATAAGATGGATTAGTAAAGCTGAATTTTGGAAAAATGTTTGTATATCAATGGCTCATTGGCATCTAAAGCAGATGGTCTGTCTGATCTTTTTTCCTTGCTTTATAAACAAAGTCAAGCACCACAACTATTCCTGCATAAAAATATTCTATAGGGCACTTCTTAAAGCTGAAAATTTTCGTCAAAGAAAAAGAAACAGATTTAGATATATTTTAGACTGGAAAGGGCACTGTAAAATAAAATGTTATAGTTCCAAATTTTTCTTCTTTTTGAAATATGGAACTGTAGAAAAAGCTTTACAATGGTTTGAATGAACACAAGTGGGGGTAATATCTATTACAATGGCTTAATTGATTGATTGACTGATTTACTGTAATACATAAAATGATCAGAAAGAATACCTAAACTCATTTTATTTATAATAAGCCAAACTCCAAGCTATCCATAGTCCTTGTTTCTTACTAGTTGAAGAAAAATATTAGCACATTTTCATTAGAAATGATATACTCTGGAGCAGTGTGCTTATGAAACTAATAGGCCTATTTGTAGTTATATGCCCATGTTTATTAGCTGAATTGCATACGGCCACCTATAGAAATCAATAATTGAATATAATATTTAAATGCTATTTTCAGTGTTCTAGGAAACAATCCCTGCTATTATTGTAATGTTAAAAACAAAAAAACAATCAGTAGAAACAACCAATTCATTTATTTTAAAAAGTAAAGTCCTTAGGATGTGTCTAAAGCACTGCCTGTTTCATTGTACCCACACTATTTTGTTATTTATTTCCGTAAAGGGACAGTCTACCATAGAATTGTTATTGATTTAAAAGATAGATAATCCCTTTATTACCCATTACCCAGTTTCGCATAACCAACACAGTTATATTAATACACTTTTTACCTCTGTAATTACCTTGTATCTAGGAACCTTCTTCCAGCCCCCTGATCACATGACTGTGACTGTTTATTATCTATTGTCTTAAATTTAGCATTGTGTTGTGCTAAATCTTAAATAACCCCCTGTGCCTGAACCCAGTGTTATCTATATGGCCCACGTGTACTTTTTGTCTCTTTATGTTGAAAAGAGATTTAAAAAGCATGTGATAAGAGGCAGCCCTCAAAGGCTTAGAAATTAGCATATGAGCCTACCTATGTTTAGTTTAAACTAAGAATACCAAGAGAAAAAAGCAAATTTGATGATAAAAGTAAACTGGAAAGTTGATTAAAATTAAAAGCCCTAGATCCGGTTCCGGAGGAGGAGCTTAGCACAGGTGGCTGAGCGTTTGTTCTCCAGCTCCTAGCACCTGGTGATGTTTCCCATGCACCTAGCCCAGACGTAAAGGGCTGCTACCTGGCCAGCATAATAGACGCGCTGCCGGAACCCGCAGCGCATTCCACTCCGCTGTGTGAAAACTCCCTAGCACAGAGAAGATCGCTAAAATCCCACAGGTGACCCCCTGAAGAAAAATCTATATATCTGCTAATAAAGTTCGAAAACTCAATTGAAAGGTATACCTATAAATCAAGTCCGCAAGCTAAGCCTAATAGATCCCCACTGCATTATTTTCTCACCCTCCCGACTGACAAAGTAACCGGTGGCCGCTGGTTTGCCGCACTCTGATCCGTTTAGCGCTCACCTGGTTGCTGAGAGGGGCTTGGCGAGGAGAGCCGAAGAAGCAAAGTGTACGTCCTCCTCCCCCACCGGTGCTGCGAGGGAGGAGGTACCAGCAGGATCCGGCTGTTTAATACCCGAGGAGAGGGCTCACGCCTCTATTGTTACCCTGTACGAGTGAGGCGGTACCTGGTTGCCCCTTCACTCTTCTCCTCTCCCCACAGGCCCGGCTTGGTACCGGGTCTCATTGCCACTATTGCCGAAGGACTCACTCCTCCCCCACCGGTGTTGCGTGGGAGGAGTCGGGCTAAGGACAGATCGAGCCCCGGCAATTCCAAACCGCTACCAGAAAGAAGGAGGTTTAGCAACCTGCAGGCCACCGGGAAGAACGATAACTTTCAGAAAACAATCAAAGGAGGGAAGGGTGAGTACAACGCTAAAGTCAAAGGCATATGATTTACAAAGTAACATCTATAATTAAAAGAGGCTATACAAGGCTTATTAAAAAGGCTTAACAAAAAGGGGAATTCTCACAATAAAGAAAGCGAGTAGCACACAATAAAAAGGAAGGGGATAAAGAAATTAAGGGAACTCTTCATGTATCATAGAAGGGAAGAAGAGAGAAAAAAATCTTAAATAAACTCTCTAAAAATCTCTGCTAAATAAAGAGGGGGTCACTTCCTTGAGGTACTCTATAAATAATAAGGAGAAAAACCTTAACAAAACTACACCAAAGGTTAAAGTTTTCACAGAGAACATTATTGCCCTGTAAAACCTGCACCCTCCCCCCCCCTACTTCGTTTTGTCACTTCACCTCAAGCAAAATAAAGAAGGAAGAAGGGAAAAAGGGAAGGAAAAAGAAGGGGAAAGAAAAAGAGGGAGAGAAGCAAAGAAGGAAGTAAAGTGGAAATAAAAGGGAAGATTCAAAGGGGGAGGAAAGGACTGTGAAGATATAGAAGACAATGACTTTGTATGAATTTGTTTGATATCAGGACTGATCTTGTACCCTTAATAATACCAGCACGTACCTGTTTACTAATTTATAGAGAACAGACTCAAAATCGCATTCATCCCTCTCACATTTGCATTTTTTCCTATTCTCCTGTATGTTGCATAGTTTTTGTTGGTATTGCTCTGTTCTAGTTGTTTTTTATATCTGCTGTCTTGATTAGTTTATTATGAAAATTGAATGAAGTAAATCTAATAAGCACATCACAGCAGTATAGCTCAGACATCCTCAGTGCTTTCTGACTAGGAGTAATTGAAGATAGATGGCATAATCACAACTTAAGAGAAACTGCACATTAAATTAAGTACTGCACAAGTCACCCTCAGAATTTAGCACGCTGCAATCACCTAGAATTAAATAAAGTAAAATCTAAACAATTGAGAGGTCAGGAAGCCCTAAGCACCGTTCTAGTAGGCAGGGGAATAGGGGTGAAAGGAAAGAAATAAAACAAAAAAAAACCTCTAGATTAAAGCACATTTACAGGTTGCCAAACTGTCAATTCTTGATCACACATCCCTAAAGAAAACCACAGTCCTATTATTGGGGGTTTTCCCCATCGTACTATACACATGCAATAAACAGTACATTGTACTATCACTTAGTTTCTATTCTCACTTGCACACACCGTAAGGAAGAGAGGAGGAGAGAGAGGAAACTCCTCAATTGGTTTGCGCACTCTCCTTTTTTCTTTTTTTTTTTTTTTTTTTTTCTTTTTTTTTTTTCCTTGCAGTTTTTTCTCTTCTCTGAAGTTTTTTTATGCACATTTAGCACATGGACAAATTCCTCAACACACCCCACAAACCCTCTCCCCCAAGAATGGCAGGCAGACCTAGAGATAAAAAATCTAAAGGAGCTGTAGAAAATATTGCTGAGGCACACCCAGCAACAAACTTAAATCCAATAAATGAGATGTTTAGTATGCAAAGTTTGGTCCATAATATCTCAGAAGCCCTGACGCCCAAATTTGAAGATCTAAGATCTGAAATAAAACAAGATATTGCCATGTTGTCTCAAGAAGTCAGACAGTTCTCAAGTAGGCTCCAAGAGGCAGAGCAAAGGGTATCAGATTTGGAGGATCTCTCAATTGAACATGAGGCAAGAATAAAAGAAACAGAAATTAAAATACAAAAAATGCAGATTAGACTAGAAGACGCTGAAAATAGATCTAGGAGGAATAACATTAGGATAATAGGAATTCCGGAAGGAAAGAAATTTGAAAATTTATCTTTATTCATAACTAACACCTTAGCTCTATCTCTTGATATCAAGGATTCACAGATAATAATAGAAAGGGCCCACATAATTGGTCCACCTCAGGCAGATAATAATTCTGACACCAGACCCAGGCCAGTGATAGTACGCTTCCTGAATTATCTAGATAAAATTAACATGATGCAACAATACAGGAAGAAACAACCCATTATCATAGAGGGAGCTAAAATTTACATGTTTCAAGACTTTTCGGCCGAGACATCTCTGAGAAGAAGAGAGCTAGCACCCCTTTGTACAAAGCTAATCCATAAGGGTTATAGGGCAATGATCATCTACCCGGCCAAACTTAAAGTTTTCACCCCTGAGAGTACATACATAGTGGATAATGTAAAAGATGCTGAGAATCTATTAGCTGAACTAGAAAAAGCAAGTTGAACACTCCCCTATATAGGGGAATTTAGAAGTAAACACGCAATAGAAATTTATGTTTCCCTTTTTTAAAGTATATTATTTTTTCTATGACATACTTGCACTTAATGGCGAGCGATCTATCTGAAGCTAGGGGGGAATACAACAAAAGGGAAAAGAGAGGACAGGTTCCTCTCCCCTTGTATAAAATTGAGTTTCAAATTCCCCATTATTTTATTTTATTCTTATTTTTTTTTTTTTTTCTCTTTCTTTCTTTCCTTTCCTCTCTCGCGTCTCCCCCGCCCGTGTCCCTTGTCCTCCCCATCTCGTGTCTCTCTTTCCCCTCATATCAAAAAGTTCACCAGGCACCCAAATTAGATGATTAACTGCTCCAGAAATTTTAAAATAGTGTCATGGAATACAGGAGGAATAACAACTCCTATTAAAAGGAAAGCTATTGTCTCTCACACGCGCAAGATGCAAGCTGATATAGTGTTTCTGCAGGAAACGCACTTGGGCATGGAAGAAACTATGAAACTCAAGGGTTCCTGGGTTAAGGAGGTAGTAGCCTCACCCAGTATTGGGAGAAAGAGGGGAGTTGCAATATTGTTTGGCAAGAGAATAGAGGCAGAGATACTACAAACAAGGAGCGATCCAGAGGGGAGATTTCTAATGGTGAAAACACGAATTTTCAAACAAGTATACACACTGCTTAATATATATGCGCCTAACGAGCTTGATTATGATTTTTGGAATTTAATTCAATCTACGGTGCTGTTACACTCAGAGGGATTCCTGATAATGGGGGGAGACTTCAACATGGCCCCACAGTCCCCGCTAGACAGAAAGAGATTTAACAGTAAACAACTCAAAAATAAAAAGGACAAATTAGAAACAAAGATATTTAAGAATATATACCAGAATTTAATGGTAAGAGATATATGGAGGGTACATAACCCCGACCAACGGGAATACACCTGTCTTTCTAGAGCGCATAAAACGCTCTCTAGAATAGATCTTTTTTTAATAGATGAGAAACTTTGCCCTAGAAACATAAAAGCAGCAATCACTCCAATAGTTATTTCAGATCATGCCCCAATATCACTCGAATTTCAACTAGAGCCCCTAAGAGATGTCCCAAGAAGATTTAGGTTTCCGTATTATCTGGTAAATGACCTGAAATTTAAAAAGTTTTTAAAAGATAAGTTTAAGGAATATGTACAATTTAACATTGAATATATAGAAAGACCAGATATCTTCTGGGGAGCTGCAAAAGCAGTAATTAGAGGGGAAATAACAGCTTACGCTGCTAAATTAACTAAGATACTAGGAAAAAGGGAGAAAGAAGCCACCCATTTTGTGACAAACTCATACAATAGGTTCCTCTTAGCAAAATCATCTTTCAACTGGGCCAAATATATTAAAGCTAAAAAAGAAAGAGACGCGCTAATACTACTCAAGGAAACTCAAAAAGACCTCAAATTTAGTGCTAAAATGTACCGTTTTGGCAATAAATCAGGCAAATTACTTGCCAATCTAGTAAAAGGAGAAAAAAAGCCATTTAGGATAGACAGAATACAACAGGAAGGTCAGATACACACAAATTCAGAGGATATCTTGAGGAGTTTCACAAATTATTATAGAGATATTTACTCATTAAGTTTGGCTGACAGTGAACAATCCACAGATTTTTGGAGCAACCTAATTTATCCCACAGTCCCAGAGGAAGTAATAACCACCTTAAATAAACCAATTTCGGAGGAGGAGGTAAATAAAACGATAGCAAGATTGTCACTCAATAAAGCCGCAGGCCCTGACGGACTGCCTAATGAGGCTTATAAGATCTTAGCCCCGGAGGTAGCCCCATATTTATCTAGTATGTATAATAATTTTTACATCAATGGTAATCCGGTCCCAGTGACCTTCTCAGCCTCATTTACAACGCTAATCTTGAAACCAGGTAAAGACCCAACCCAAAGGGAGTCATACCGCCCTATAGCACTCCTAAACTCAGAGTATAAAATCTTGACCTCAATATTAGCTGAAAGACTTCAAAATAGTTTAACACATATAATTCACAGAGACCAAGCAGGTTTCTTGAAGAACCGAAATTCTACTTCAAAAATTAGAGAAGCGCTGGTGATATCCGAACACTTTTCTCAAAGGTTAGACAGAGAGGGGGGAGATATGGGTGCACCTGACCTCGCCATAGTGGCAATTGATGCAGAAAAAGCCTTCGATTCGGTTCTCTTCACTCACATTTTCACATCATTGGATAAATTCGGTTTTTTAGGTAAGTTCCGGGAATTCATAGAAAATCTTTACAAAAGATCTAAAACAAATTTAATAGTTAACAACCTTACATCTACAGATATCGATATACAAAAGGGTACGAGGCAGGGGTGCCCACTTTCCCCCCTCTTGTTTGACATAGCCATAGAACCTCTGGCAATTAAGATTAGGCAGTCTTTACAGGGAGTTAGAATATCTGATTATGAATTAAAAATTGCACTTTATGCTGACGATATTCTTCTCTATATAGCGAACACAACGATTAATATTCCCAAACTTTTACATATAATAGCTAGTTATGGTACCTTCTCAGGTTACAAAATAAATGCATCAAAATCAGAAATCTACTGGCTCAGAAAAAAGTCAGACTCAATTAGTGACTGTCCTTTTAAGGAAGTAACTACATCGTTTAAATATTTAGGTATTAATATTCCAGTTAACGGGGCGGACCTATATAAACTTAATATAACTGTAACTCTATCAACTATATTTGAGAAGCTGAAAACGTGGACTAACCTACCAATCTCTCTCTCAGGGAGAATCGCACTTTACAAAATGGTTCTCCTCCCTAAACTTTTGTATGTCTTACAAAATACCTCCTTATTTATGTTTGAAAAAGATATCCGCTCATTAAACTCGGCAGTTAGAAACTTTCTATGGCAAGGCAAGAGATCAAGGATAGCATTATCTAAGCTCTCAGTGGGAAGAGAATACGGAGGATTGGCCCTCCCAGACATAAGATCCTATAACTTAGCATTTCTTGCGCGAACAATAACAGATTGGATATGCACTAAAAATTATGTAACCAACAATTTGTTGGACGAAAGCATATGCTTTCCTTTCCACCCAATAGGTTTGACTCACTGCTCACCAAAAGTATTACCCAATGTAATTAAGAAATATAAAACTATCTTTAACCCCATCAAAGCATGGTGGAAGATTGCTAATCGATTGAAAATTAATAGTAAAGCTTCAAAGTATCTCCCAATAAAGGGGAATCCCGAATTCCTCCCAGGGATGAACTCGACAGTTTTTGCCAAATGGCATGAATTAAACCTAAAAACAGTCCAACAAATTCTTAATTTAGATGGAAAATGTATAAAATCATTTGACGAAATAAAGAATGAATTTAAGATACCGAACAACCAATTCTTTGCATATCTTCAACTAAGACATTACATCTCGGATCTGATAAGAGAAGTGGGTTGGAACTGGAGCTGGGGTAAACTGGAAAACTGGTTAATACTCACTAGAGCTGGTCATACCGCAATTACCTATTGCTATCTCGCCTTAAATGGATCTAAGGGATTACCTATACTGGAACAGGTGGCCTCTGAGTGGAACAGTCTAAATTTACCTTGCAACATAGACTCACAGGTCATCCAAAGATCTATAAACAAAGTTCAACAGGCCACACTCTCCGCAACCTGGAGAGAAGCACATTTAAAAATACTACATAAAGCATATTTTACTCCGGAAAAGGGTCACAAATTATATAACCTGAATTTCTATAAATGCCCGAAATGCTCAATTATAGCAGCTGACTTTAAACACATGTTCTGGAATTGCCCAAAAATTAGCCAATTTTGGCTAAAAATCCAATACTGGCTTAACGTCACGCTTGGATTTTCCCCTCTGGATCTTACACCAATGCTAATAGTGTTTTGCCTAAATCAGAGCGAAGGACAACACCCTCAGGAAAAATTGCTGATACTAACAATATTAGCAGCTAGATACCTAATTGTAAAAAACTGGAAAAACCATAAAACCCCAGCATTAATAGAAGTGAAAAATTGCCTTAAAAAGCAATGTATTCTAGAACAAAGAGATGTTAGTATGAATAATGAGAAGGACATAAAAATATTTTTCAATAAATGGTCAAAACTCATTAAAAGCTTTCCAGCAAATGAAATAGATAATATAATTTTTCCATTTAGAAACACTGAGCTGGTACAGCTGGGAATATGGTAGGAGAGAAGACGCGAGAGAAGTAAGGAACATTCCCCAACCCTTGGAATTTTTTTTCCCTTTCCCTCTAAAATCTTTCCTATTTCCCCCCCCCCCCCCCCCTTTTTTTTTTTTTTTTTTTTTTTTTTTTGTCTGTTTGTTAGTTTTGTTATGTTTTGTTTTGTTTTGCTTTAGTTTTTGTTTTTGTCGGGTCGAGGTGGACAATATGTTATACAACTCAAAAAAAATATAAAATAAATCAGCAACCGTATTTTGAAGGAATTACTTACTTATTGCATAGGATCCCTCTCCAGAGCCTAGAGGAGAAGAGGTTCTCATTATATTTTGACCTAAACACTGACTTGTAATTGTTACCGAAACTATGTTGTTGTAACACGATTGCTGATATGAAAATAAAGATTTAAAAAAAAAAAAATTAAAAGCCCTATCGGAATAATGAAAGTTTAATTTATACTAGACTGTCCCTTTAAAGGGATATTAAACGCTTTGAGATGGAAATATAAAATGATTATATATATATATATATATATATATATATATATATATATATATATATATATATATATATACAGTATACAGTTTCCCTTCATTATTTAGTTTGTTCCCTTTTCCTGTAATTCCATTCTAAATTGTGAGCTTTTAAGCTCCTGTTAGAAATGGAAGAGTAGAAAACTGTCACAGTTACATAATAATGCATGTGCACACAAGGAATGGGTATACCCCTGTTACAGTCACATATTAAAGCATGTACACATAAGAAATGGGTATACCAGTGTCATTAAACACATGTGTAAAGTAGTGTGCGCTGAGAAGCCACCAAACTCCCCAAAACCTATGTGTCCCTCACAATAGGCAAAAACAAGCAATAACAAGAGATATATGAAGGAGCGCTTAAGCTAAAGGTGTATTCAAAGGACAAAGTGAAGCATATACAAATGGTAAGATGAAAGAAATGGCTATGCCAATTTATTTAAAACCATAAGTAAAATACCAAATATATTTGGCGATGAGTGCTAATCATTAATAATAAACCAGTTACTATAAGATCGGACATCTCCGATATGCATAAAATAAATGATAAAAATAAAGACTAATAAAAAATGAAGTTGCCACCACAGGGAGAAAAAAATCTCTTAAAAAAGTGTACAGCACCAGAAGGTGTGTAAATTGTATTGCCCCCAATATAAAGTCATTGGCTGCAAAGGTTCAGCATACTAGGGTAACCGGGTATCTGTTACCTTATTAATCCGGACACCGTTCCAATTCGACCAACTTTCAGGGCTCCACACCTCCGTAGAGGCACACACGTGACTAATGACGTCACAAGAAGTAGGCGCTGTCTCCTCCTTCAAGTGGAAATAAAAGACACTTTTTTTTTTGTCTTTTGGCAACTTCATTTTTTATTAGTCTTTATTTTTATCATTTATTTTATGCATATCGGAGACGTCCGATCTTATAGAAACTGGTTTATTATTAATGATTAGCACTCATCGCCAAATATATTTGGTAGGGTTGCACCGATACCGATACTAGTATCGGTATCGGTACCGATACCAAGTACTTGCATGAGTACTTGTACTTGTGCAAATGCACCGATACTTAAACCGATACCTCCACTTTCTACACATATGCTATCTTGTGGCGTTTTTTCAAACTGCATGTTCCCATTTCATTTTAAGCTGAAGTGGAGACTAAACTAAAAATTGTTTACTACTGTTCTGCCAATACAAATTGCTGTTTTTTGTATTATTGTAGGAGAGATCACTGTATCTCGTTCAGACAAACCCCCAAAGTACTGGTTAGTTAATAAACTGAGATTTCCAGCTCTGGCTAAAATGGTCCAAAAATATCTTTCTGGCCCATGCAGTAGTGTGGAAAGTGAAAGACTGTTCAACTTAGAGTCAAACCTCCTTACTGATAGCAAAAACATAGCTTATAGCTGAACATGCAGAGAGGCTTCTGTTTTGTTCCTTAAAAAGAACTTGCCACTAACTTTTGAAAAATTATTCTAATTGCTAAATTGCCTTTTTACTGCTAGTTCTCATCTTGCACAATGATGTTCAAAACATACTGTACTCTGAGGAACATCCATAGATTAGCTTATAGAATTGCAGGAAGAGTACTCATGGCAAAAATTAAGTTAATTCCAATGAACACTCATCCTGCAATTATAGGACTAGATTTAGATTACATTTGATTGGTAAACTTTATCAATGCTTTGTTCACATTTCCAACTCCATAGACTTTAATGGAGTAGGACATGTAATGAAAGCTTTACCAATAGCTTACCAGTCAAATGAAATTTAGCCCATAGTGTTGTTCCCCATGATTAAACAGTGCACTGTTCTATTTTTTACTGTATTGCACTTTTGGTTGGTTGTGATTTTATATTTGCTGTTTGTTGTTATTATTAATATATTTTATTGCAATATTTTTATTTATAAACATGTTCTGTGAACTTTATGACAAATAAAACTGTTTTATTATTTCATAATGTCTTTTAAGTTACAGTCCTTCATAATTATAAAGAAGGAATATTAAATAAATAGTCTGTATTGTGCTTGGTTAAGTGTCACATGACATTAAAAACAAAAAGTATCGGTAATTGGTATCGGCGAGTATTTGAAAACAAGTATCGGTACTTGTACTCGGTCTTAAAAAAATGGTATCAGTGCAACCCTAATATTTGGTATTTTACTTATGGTTTTGAATAAATTGGCATAGCCATTTCTTTCACCTTACCATTTGTATATGCTTCGCTTTGTCCTTTGAATACACCTTTAGCTTAAGCGCTCCTTCATATATCTCTTGTTATACCAGTGTCATTGTTACATAATAAAGCAAGTACACACTTGACAGGGTTATGAAAGGCACACAAGTTATGAACAGTGTAACAACAGAGGTATATCTGAGCAGGTACAACTCTCATTATTCAGATATCAATATTTTTTATAGTCTAGATTAATACTACAGGAACACATATAAACAATAACTTGATTGTCATCAGAGAAATTAAAGAGAGTAGTTTATTACAGTGCTTCTTAAAGGGACAGTCAACTCAAACAATGTTATTGTTTAAAAAGATAGATAATCCCTTTATTACACATTCCCCAGTTGTGCACAGCCAACATGGTTATATTAATATACTTTTAACCTATGTGATTACCTTGTATCTAAGCATCTTTTGACAGCCCCCTGATCACATGACTTTTTATTTATTATCTATTGACTTGCATTTAAACCAATTAGTGCAGTCAGTCACAATGTTATCTATATGGCCAAAATGAACTAGCAGTCTCCTGTTGTGAAAAGCAAAAAAAAGCATGTGATTAAGAGGCTGTCTATAGTGGCTTACAAACAGGCAGACATTTAAAGGTTTAAATGTTATAAAGTATATTAATATAAAAATGTTAAATGTTGGTTGTGCAAAGTTGGGGAATGAGTAGTAAAGGTGTTAACTAACTATATGACAGCAGTTTTGGCAACAATCTTTTAAACAATGATGTAGATATAGAGCTAGATTACAAGTGGAGTGAGGCTTATAGCACAAGGCATGCAATCTTGCTCTCAGCCCTGTACTAAGAATAAAGCACAAGCTGGTTAGTGGATGGTTAAACAATGTAACCAGTGTATCTTAACATGGACAAAACCTTTTTATTATGTCCTATACTTTAAATAGATAGTGCAGGGAGAAGTATTAGTGCGCTCATCATGCTTGGATTCCGGGATATAAAGGTCAAAATTGAAGTGTGTATGGGTGCAGTCTAGTTTTAAATAGAAGCATTTTTGCATTATACTTCTATTAATAAAAATGCTTCTATTAATAATGATTACTGCTTTTCGGTTGCATATGCACATATGCTGTGAGGGCCCTGCACCAGTATTCAAGCTCAGAGAGATAGTGGTGGTGTGTATTTTGTCTGTGAAGACTTGATTTGTGTCATACAAACCTCTACTGACTCTATGACAAGATGTAGTGTTTAAATACTGTTGCACAGGCCATCATAAGATATGTGCGTATGCCACTAAAAAACAGTAATCATTTTTACTAGAAGCCTTTTTGCTAATAGAAGTATATTGCAAAAACTCTTCTATTTAAAATTGAAATGTACCAATACACATTTCATTTTTTTACATCTTAAATCCCTTTAAGTGTTGCACTCAAGCACAATCTAAAATACTGCTGTAAAATGTAGCGCTTTATAAGACCAGAAGCAAGACATTATTATTAATAGTATAGTACAAATTATTTGAAGAACTCCAATACTTGCACACCGTCAGCTTAGTGCTTGAGCACTAGTATCTTACAAAAACTTTACTATGCTCCCTCCTAAGAAGTCTATAATGTGAGAGATGTATCACACCTGCGACATACTACATGCTGATGTTAGTGTACCTTATACTATTGTTTGACCAATAAAAACATCATTTTCAACTCAATTTTGAACTTAATATAAGTGCAGAACTTGAAGTGCTATTGATTGCGCTCAAGTGTTATTACGCACAATAGTGCTAAAATGTAATCTATGCCATAATGCTTAACACGCATCCACCTCAGCATATCCTCAAGTTTTATCAAACTATACTAGAGAAAGAAGTACATATTATAATAAAGGTAATTTGGAAATTGTACATATTATCTAGATCATGAAATTGTAATTGTGGTAACCAAGTCTAGTAAACTAGATTAGTAAAACAACAGCCCATTTAACAGCTTGCTTGTTGTACTAATAAGTCAGAAAATGGGGTCAATTCATCAAAGCTTCAACTAAGAATAAGCTGTAATTGAAAAGTCAAATTAAGCATAAAATTGATATGCCGAAGTTAACAATGTGTCAACATAGTAAAATGTAGGCAGATTCTCTATAACATATGCTCCGGTGACATTAGTTTGATGCAAATCGATGGTTACACTATTTGAAAATACTACTGGTAATCCACCTTTACATAAGATTCTATTTGACCAAATGAATATTTATGAAACATACAACTGGTACGCTCACGTCTCGGTTGACGCAGCAAACCTGATTTTCAAGAAAAGAATTTTCAATCCACTACCTTTGAGCACACAAAGGCCATAGAAACCAAAGGGATGTTACTAAACTATAAAAGGTGTGTTTACCAACACAGAAAAGTTTAGTTATATACAGTTTGTCCTCTCATACAGACATTAAAGGGATACTAAACCCAAATTTTTTATTTCATGATTCAGATGCAGAATGCAATTTTAAGCAACTTTCTAATTTTCTCCTAATATCATTTTTTCTTTGTTCTCTTGCAATCTTTTTTTAACAATCAGGAATATAAAGCTTCAAAGCCGGCCCATTTTAGGTTCAGCACTCTGGATAGCGCTTGCTTTTGGTCGCTATATTTCGCTGCCAATAAGCAAGCGTAACCTAGGTTCTGAACCAAAAATGGGCTGACTATTAAGCTTTGCATTCCTGCTTTTCTAAATAAAGATAGCAAGAGAACGAAGAAAAAATAATAATAGGAGTAAGTTAGTAAGTTGCTTAAAATTGCTTGCTCTATCTGAATCATTAAAGAAAAAGTTTTGGTTTAGTGTATCCCTTTAACAATGAACATGATTAAAGTCTTTACATTTGCAATACTCCTTCAAGCAAATAAATATATACAGTATATACAAAAGTATATTTATTTAAGATTTATTGCTTGTACTTGTATTAAAATAGCTATTTCAAGGACACAAAAAATAACCAACTAAATATTACATTAAAGAACTGTTGTTATTCATGGACAAGAAAGAAATGTTGTAAGTAAAATGGCGTATGAAAACACGAGTCACATGATAGAGATATGATGAGGATCATACACAATTCTTGGTATATTATTTAAAATAATAGTGAAATCCGTGGCATTGATGCTTCATATTTATCAATGGTAGGAAGCTCTTTGACAGTTTTTTTTATAAATTAGGACGTTGAATGGAGATTCGCGTCAGCTATGTACAGTGAGTGTTTTTAACACAGCAAATGCGGTCGATTTGATGCATTGATAAATTGACCCCTATGTCTGAAGTATTAGATCCAAGCTTAAAAAAATATCAAAGTTAAATTTATCCTGTGTAAAAGGACTAAACTGAAATGGATTACGGTTAGTAAAAAACAAAACAAAACAAAAAACTGTTGTTCATGTAAAACACTTTCCCCGTGTTAATGAATATAAGTATGTTTCCAAAAAAAAAATCACAGAAATAAAGTTTTTGTAGAGGGCTGTTTTCCTCGGGTATTGTCCACAAAGATATCATATTCAAGTTGAAAAAGATTGTTTTTTTGACGCTCAATGTATTCAATAATAGGGAAGTTGTTTTATTTTACTTTGTATTAGTGACAATTTGAAATGCACTTTGTAACAATTTTGGCATACACAGAGAATATTGGATAAGCTAACGCAATGACCCATAATTCTCAAGAGGAAAGTCTAAAAAGCTTAGGAGATTATCACTCAGACACCAAAGGTGTATGAAGATTCCTTCAGCATATACTCGCCTGCAGGTGTGTTTTATTATTTATAATTATTGATGCTGCAAGGTCAACTTGCAATGTTTTTGTGGAAAGAAAAAAAAATCTTTTTCAGGCTTCAAGAACATAAAAAAGAGAATGATTTCCATGATTAGAAAAACAAGTTTTAGCCCGGTGTTTTAGAAGAGATGAGGGTAAAGTTGTACTGTAAAGCTGTACTGCAAAGGAAGAGAAAAATAAGTTGAAAGAATTCTGTAATATTTTTTTAATCCGTGCTTGGAGTGCATAGAAAGTGAGATGTGGTATGATAGAAGTCATCAATTATATTAGGAAAGTAAGCAATTTTCACAAGATTTTTAGTTGGAGTTAAATAATATAGGGTAATAGATAACTTTGGCAAGAAGTGATAGGGGCAAATACTGTAATATCTATGACCTCCCTAGGGCTACCCTAAATGATAATATATGATAATAGCTTCTAATTATTAAAGGACAGATTTCGAGTGGAGCGCAAACATTTGCACAAGAGTGATATCAGGTTTGGGGGTTAGTTTGTGCACAAGTTAAATTGTGCTCATATTATAAGTTGAAAGTAAACACTGTAACTGTTTTGTGAAACAAAAAAGTATCACAAAAGACATCAAAAATACATTATACAGTACAGTTACACTCAAAACAACACTATCTAATAAAAAAATATTTAAAAAAATAGTGCACAACAAAAGTTATAAGAGCTCAAAGATATGAGATCTCAGGTGTTAAAAAAATAATAAAAGGCAGGCAAAGGGATTTGACAGACATACATACATATACATGTCTAAAGATGGATATATATATATATATATATATATATATATATACTGTATATATATATATACTGTATATATATATATATATATATGTGTGTATTTATATGTGTTTAGATGTATATATGTATTTACAGACATATATACACATATAAATACATAAATAGACATATAGCCATATATAAGTGCATTGGAGCCCTATGCAGTTAAGTAGATGAAAACATGTTAAAGCAAATTTATGCAATATTCATATTTAATAAAGTTTTATAGTGTGTATTTACTGTAAATATTTCACATTCCAATTTTCTGCACATAGGAGAATATGTTCTATGCATTTATAAATAGATATTCCTATATATATCTGTATATATCTATACCTATATATAATTATCTCTATATATATAGGGATATATATATATATATATAGATATATATATATATATATATATATATATATATATATATATAGATATATATATATATATATATATATATAAAGTTGCAGAGGTGAACGGCACTCACGAGTATGTCAGCTACCTGGTGCTCTCACTGGGGAGAAACAAACAGTAAAGCAGTTATGGATCCCACGGACGGACTCCGTGTTGCAGCAAGGACCCAAATGAAGCAGGCACACAGGTTTTTTCAAAAACACTCCGGTTTATTGGCAAAGTAGTTTACCAAACGTTTCGGCTCACACACGAGCCTTTGTCAATGGTGTACAAACCCAAATGTGAAAACTTGAACACAGACTAACCTTAAATACCCACCCAGCCCAAGTGATAGACCAATCAGAGAGTGTAACCGCGGCACACCCACTCACACAGACCTAAACAGCATTTTGCCGGGCTCAATGTGGGCGTCACGTGACGTCATCACGTTACCGCCATCCTGTGTGTAACCAAGGAAACATGCGTAACCATAGAGACAAAACATACACAAATGTACTGTGCGGGTGCGCTGGCGGGTAAGACTCTGATGGGAAACAATATATCAATTAATCAAACAGTGATCTAAATACCCCAGTGTACAAATACAATAATGGAATAGGTATCTATCTATATGCAACATTGAGACAAACCTAATATGTAGCTTATAAGGTAAATAGCGCTACCGAAACCCAAAGTATAAAAAACTAATAACACAGCCCTCTATACTCATGGTATCAAGGCATGTGGGGAGGTAGCAGGTGAGGGCGAGAAAAACAATCAAAAAAGCCCCCTATATAATCAAGCAGGTATACATTGCATCATGCCAGAGGGGTAGGTAGAAATTAAGTCCTGGATGACTCCCAATAATTCACATTTCATTTGTGTTTATACCAACAACCAAAGTCTATGTTGACATTCAGGCCTCGAGGGACAACTGTGTCTAATGTGAAGATCCAACGGGATTCCATTCTTAGTAGTGCCAGTCCTCTGTCACCACCACGTCTGTTATGGGGCACATGATCAATCAGCATCACTCGCAACGAGGAAACAGAGTGTCCTGCAGTTGCAAAATGTCGCGCAACCGGTTGTTCTGATCGTCCTTTTTCTATTGCTTGACGAATTGCTGTTTTATGGTTAGCCAAACGTTCTTTGAACGCTGTCACTGTTTTGCCTATGTAGAATTTGGAACATGGGCAAATAGTGGCATACACCACATATTCCGATGTGCAGGATAATCTATGTCTTATTTTGTATCTTTTGTTGTTATGGGGGTGTTGAAAAGATGTCCCAGCAATGAGATTATTGCAAGTGACACAATTGCCACATTTGTAACATCCTGGTTTCCCTCTTGTGAGCCATGTCTGTTTTTCATAGCAGTGTGTGGGATCACTAAGTACTAGTAGATCCCTGAGGTTACTTGCTCGCTTGTATACCACCCGGGGTACCGGAGCATCCACAAAAGGTAGACTAGTGTCCTTGGAGAGCATCATCCAATTCTTCCTTATCACATTCTGAAGCATCCCTGATCCCGGAGTGTAAGTGGTTACAAAGTTCATTCGTTTAGGTTGTTCCGTTACTGTCCGTTTCGGGATGGTGTCATTCTGGGTGAGTTTTGTTGCTTCACTCTTTTGTTGATCTATTAGCATTGGTGGATATCCTCTGCTCAGGAATTTTTGTGACATTTCTTCAAGTTGTCTCTCTTTTCGGGAGTCATCCGTGTTATTCCGGACGACCCGCAGGAGTTGTGAGGAGCTAACACCATCTCTCTGAAATCTAGGGTGGAAACTCTGGTAATGAAGTATAGAATTCTTATCGGTGGGTTTATTGAACAAGGTGGTGTGCAATTTATCACCATTAGGTGTTATAACCCTGAAAATTTCCAGGTCAAGAAAATGAAACTGATTGTTATTATGTTCCATTTTAAATTTAATCGTGGAGTTAAGGGTGTTCAATCCTTCAACCCACTCAGTAAGTTTTTCAGGGGTATCACCCCAAATCAAGAAGACATCGTCAATGTATCTGCGATACATTTTGATGGGGTTCTGCCTGGAGAAGATATTGTATTTTTCATACATTGCCATATAAATGTTAGCATACGATGGGGCCATATTTCAGAGAGATGGTGTTAGCTCCTCACAACTCCTGCGGGTCGTCCGGAATAACACGGATGACTCCCGAAAAGAGAGACAACTTGAAGAAATGTCACAAAAATTCCTGAGCAGAGGATATCCACCAATGCTAATAGATCAACAAAAGAGTGAAGCAACAAAACTCACCCAGAATGACACCATCCCGAAACGGACAGTAACGGAACAACCTAAACGAATGAACTTTGTAACCACTTACACTCCGGGATCAGGGATGCTTCAGAATGTGATAAGGAAGAATTGGATGATGCTCTCCAAGGACACTAGTCTACCTTTTGTGGATGCTCCGGTACCCCGGGTGGTATACAAGCGAGCAAGTAACCTCAGGGATCTACTAGTACTTAGTGATCCCACACACTGCTATGAAAAACAGACATGGCTCACAAGAGGGAAACCAGGATGTTACAAATGTGGCAATTGTGTCACTTGCAATAATCTCATTGCTGGGACATCTTTTCAACACCCTCATAACAACAAAAGATACAAAATAAGACATAGATTATCCTGCACATCGGAATATGTGGTGTATGCCATTATTTGCCCATGTTCCAAATTCTACATAGGCAAAACAGTGACAGCGTTCAAAGAACGTTTGGCTAACCATAAAACAGCAATTCGTCAAGCAATAGAAAAAGGACGATCAGAACAACCGGTTGCGCGACATTTTGCAACTGCAGGACACTCTGTTTCCTCGTTGCGAGTGATGCTGATTGATCATGTGCCCCATAACAGACGTGGTGGTGACAGAGGACTGGCACTACTAAGAATGGAATCCCGTTGGATCTTCACATTAGACACAGTTGTCCCTCGAGGCCTGAATGTCAACATAGACTTTGGTTGTTGGTATAAACACAAATGAAATGTGAATTATTGGGAGTCATCCAGGACTTAATTTCTACCTACCCATCTGGCATGATGCAATGTATACCTGCTTGATTATATAGGGGGCTTTTTTGATTGTTTTTCTCGCCCTCACTTGCTACCTCCCCACATGCCTTGATACCATGAGTATAGAGAGCTGTGTTATTAGTTTTTTATACTTTGGGTTTCGGTAGCACTATTTACCTTATAAGCTACATATTAGGTTTGTCTCAATGTTGCATATAGATAGATACCTATTCCATTATTGTATTTGTACACTGGAGTATTTAGATCACTGTTTGATTAATTGATATATTGTTTCCCATCAGAGTCTTACCCGCCAGCGCACCCGCACAGTACATTTGTGTATGTTTTGTCTCCATGGTTACGCATGTTTCCTTGGTTACACACAGGACGGCGGTAATGTGATGACGTCACGTGACGCCCACATTGAGCCCGGCAAAATGCTGTTTAGGTCTGTGTGAGTGGGTGTGCCGCGATTACACTCTCTGATTGGTCTATCACTTGGGCTGGGTGGGTATTTAAGGTTAGTCTGTGTTCAAGTTTTCACATTTGGTTTTGTACACCATTGACAAAGGCTCGTGTGTGAGCCGAAACGTTTGGTAAACTACTTTGCCAATAAACCGGAGTGTTTTTGAAAAAACCTGTGTGCCTGCTTCATTTGGGTCCTTGCTGCAACACGGAGTCCGTCCGTGGGATCCATAACTGCTTTACTATATATATATATATATATATATATATATATATATATATATATATATATATATATATATATATATATATATATATATATATATATATATATATATATATATATATATATATATATTCTACCAAAATACCATCAGATATACAGTACATATAAATATTTATTAAATAAATAGAAGATTTTCGAAGATATTTATATTTTCATGCCGGGTTAGTACACATGAGAATATGGGATTGGCTTTGCTCCATTGACTTCTTTGGGGGAATAGGTTCTCGCGTGCATGATATTCTAAGTTTGGCTCTTCGTGGTTGTTGGGTTAGCACAAGATTGATAACATTTTACTTCCAACTCATAATATGAGCGCAACCCGATGAACACAAAAAGTTTACTATTAGTGCAATTAGCACTGTAGCGAAAGCGCTAAATAGCGTTAAACTCGTAATCTGACCCTAAGTGTGATAATATATTATATTTATATCACTAAAGAAGCAATGAGTGTGGGCATTTTAACAAATAAATAAATGTGTAACAGAGAAGGGATTTTCCTAGTATAAAATACATTAGAGATATTTTCTTTTCCTAACATACGGCTAGATTTAGAGTTTTATCGGTAACGACCTGCGTAGCTAACGCTGGCTTTTTTCTGGCCGCACCTTTAAAATAACTCTGGTATTGAGAGTCCACAGAATGGCTGCGTTAGGCTCCAAAAAAGGAGCGTATAGCATATTTAACGCAACTTCAACTCTCGATACCAGAGTTGCTTACGGACGCGGCCAGCCTAAAAAACATGCTCGTGCATGATTCCCCCATAGAAAACAATGGGGCTGTTTGAGCTGAAAAAAAACCTAACACCTGCAAAAAAGCCGCGTTCAGCTCCTAACGCAGCCCCATTGTTGTCTATGGGGAAACACTTCCTACGTCTGCACCTAACACCCTAACATGTACCCCGAGTCTAAACACCCCTAACCTTACACTTATTAACCCCTATTCTGCCGCTCCCGCTATCGATGACCCCTGCATATTATTTTTAACCCCTAAACCGCCGCTACTTACATTATCCCTATGTACCCCTAATCTGCTGCCCCTAACACCGCCGACCCCTATATTATATTTATTAACCCCTAATCTGCCCCCCACAACGTCGCCTCCACCTGCCTACACTTATTAACCCCTAATCTGCCGAGCGGACCGCACCGCTATTATAATAAAGTTATTAACCCCTAATCCGCCTCACTAACCCTATAATAAATAGTATTAACCCCTAATCTGCCCTCCCTAACATCGCCGACACCTAACTTCAAACATTAACCCCTAATCTGCCGAATGGAGCTCACCGCTATTCTAATAAATGTATTAACCCCTAAAGCTAAGTCTAACCCTAACACTAACACCCCCCTAAGTTAAATATAATTTTAATTTAACGAAATTAATTAACTCTTATTAAATAAATTATTCCTATTTAAAGCTAAATACTTACCTGTAAAATGAATCCTAATATAGCTACAATATAAATTATAATTATATTATAGCTATTTTAGGATTTATATTTATTTTACAGGTAACTTTGTATTTATTTTAACCAGGTACAATAGCTATTAAATAGTTAAGAACTATTTAATAGCTAAAATAGTTAACATAATTACAAAATTACCTGTAAAATAAATCCTAAACTAAGTTACAATTAAACCTAACACTACACTATCAATAAATAAATTAAATAAAATACCTACAATTACCTACAATTTAACCTAACACTACACTATCAATAAATGAATTAAATACAATATCTACAAATAAATACAATTAAATAAACTAACTAAAGTACAAAAAATAAAAAAGAACTAAGTTACAAAAAATAAAAAAATATCTACAAACATTAGAAAAATATTAAAACAATTTTAAACTAATTACACCTACTCTAAGCCCCCTAATAAAATAACAAAGCCCCCCAAAAAATAGGAATAATTTATTTAATAAGAGTTAATTAATTTCGTTAGATAAAAATTATATTTAACTTAGGGGGGTGTTAGTGTTAGGGATAGACTTAGCTTTAGGGGTTAATACATTTATTAGAATAGCGGTGAGCTCCAGTCGGCAGATTAGGGGTTAATGTTTGAAGTTAGGTGTTGGCTATGTTAGGGACGGCAGATTAGGGGTTAATACTATTTATTATAGGGTTAGTGAGGCGGATTAGGGGTTAATAACTTTATTATAATAGCGGTGCGGTCCGCTCGGCAGATTAGGGGTTAATAAGTGTAGGCAGATGGAGGCGACGTTGAGGGGGGCAGATTAGGGGTTAATAAATATAATATAGGGGTCGGCGGTGTTAGGGGCAGCAGATTAGGGGTACATAGCTATAATGTAGGTGGCGGCTCTTTGCGGTCGGCAGATTAGGGGTTAATTATTGTAGGTAGCTGGCGGCGACGTTGTGGGGGGCAGGTTAGGGGTTAATAAATATAATATAGGGGTCGGCGGTGTTAGGGGCAGCAGATTAGGGGTACATAAGTATAACGTAGGTGGCGGTCGGCAGATTAGGGGTTAAAAAAATTAATCGAGTGTCGGCGATGTGGGGGGCCTCGGTTTAGGGGTACATAGGTAGTTTATGGGTGTTAGTGTACTTTAGAGCACAGTAGTTAAGAGCTTTATGAACCGGCGTTAGCCCAGAAAGCTCTTAACTACTGACTTTTTTCTGCGGCTAAAGTTTTGTCGTTAGAATTCTAACGCTCACTTCAGCCACGACTCTAAATACCGGAGTTAGAAAGATCCCATTGAAAAGATAGGATACGCAATTGACGTAAGGGGATCTGCGGTATGGAAAAGTCGCGGCTGAAAAGTGAGCGTTAGACCCTTTTTTGACTGACTCCAAATACCGGTGGTAGCCTAAAGCCAGCGTTAGGAGCCTCTAACGCTGGTTTTCACGGCTACCGCCAAACTCCAAATCTAGGCCATAGGATGCAGTTCATACAGTATATTGCTCTTACTGCTTGCATTATGGCCCTGCTGCTACATGGCACATGCTACAGTACTCATGGTGCATAGTGTGGATGTATAATTCCCCTCAGGTTATATATTTCTATGACTGCACTATTATTATTTATGTCAGATAAGGCAAATTTGCAGAGATGGTTGAGCCCAGGAAATTCTGTTCAGACAGCGGAGTTTTCAGATAATTTTAAGGTGTATTTGAATGCACAATAGCAAGCTCTAAAAAAAACAAAAAAAAAAAAAACAGTTTTTCAAAAGTATTAAATATTAATGAATTGGTCACAAGCACAAAACTTATCTGACTTGTAATACAAGCACAATAAGCGTGCTACTATTGTTTTAAGCTTTCAATTGAAAGTATAGGTCACATTATATGTATTGCGAGAATTAAAATTATTTTGTTACACATTTTTTACATCTGCGTTTAATACCCCACTGAGTGTGCGAGGCAAAGCACAACATAACACACCACACATTAACTATTGTAATCTAGGCTGTAAAATGTAAACCAGTTTCCTATATAAATACATTAGTAAAAAAAATATAGTGATTTAAGTGAATTTAATCTTTTTCCCTTAATGATTGTTTATCTGCCCTTTAAAGGGACATGAATGTCCCAATTAAACTTCCTTTAGTCAATTCATTTTGTACTCTTTGTAACCTTGCTGAAAAATAATTCAAAGCTCATTTATGTACATGAGTCTGTGATTGGCTGACAGCTGAGGAAATACAAGGGACAAGAGAATGAAAGGAAGCTTGTATGAAATTCAAAGTAAGTGTAATTGCACTGTAATTTTAGTATGCATTTGTTGATTATTATGCACTTCTACTGTATATAATGGTTAATAGAAGATTATTAAAACCAATCTTATCTAGATAAACTGTACCTCTCCTTGAAATTGCTTGGGCACTATAATTTATTTGATTATAATGTGTCACTACATTTACAGGAAACAGAACTGGTGAACAAGTAATCAACTTTTGATGGACTTGATAAAAACGTAAACACGTTAATGTTGCTTAGCCTCTGTGTTTCCATAATGCTGTAGGTTAAAAAAATCTTGTGGAAAATATTTTGGGCATAGTTGAGTGATACAGACACTCAAAATGTGATATATCTTGTTTTCATGTGGGTTTGTCTGTGAATATTTCTCTTTTGGTAGCTCATTTTAATATATTTGGCATTTTAATATTTTTGTGAGGAGTTACAGTTTAAATAAGGAGATATTTATGGTTTTATGTCTACTGATATTTATAGAACACTTTTGAAATAAAGCCAGCTTGTAAGCCACAGTCTTGATTTCTTTATTGCTATTGTTGTCTGTCAATCAATACCTATTTTAATGTCCTTCTAATTGACGTGGATTCATAATTTATTTTCGGTGAACTGACTTCTAGCTATATAAATCATGTGTGTATCCACAAAATTTTTTTGGAACAGTACCTTATAATCTCTTAAGAACAGATTTACTTGTTACGCTAATAATTACACCATTTCACCTCAGTTATACCAACATTATTAAAGAATAAGCCCTGTTCCTGGTTTTAACAAATAGTGTGCATTTTTTCTTAGAATAGATCATGTTCTCAGTATTTTGCTATTACCCTAAAATATGTACTAAATATGATTTATTGTAAATTATGGAAATAGATGTCTTTAACAGAAATTTCAGGTTTCTTTAGGACTGAATGGTGGTTTCATTCTAAAGTAATATTGTGTTGGATATGGTTACAGATTAAGGTCTAATGTGGGTTTTTTATTTCCAGTGTAAAAATGTAAAAGGATAGCTCATTTTCTGTTGATGAAGAAGAATTTTTTAAGTGTATTTTTTATGGGACCTAGTTTTGGTGGATTGGTCGAAATAATGAGACCATCATTATCTGTTTAACGATGTAAAACAAATCATAATTTCATTTTAACTAAAGACTTCTTTGGATTTTGTCCATCTTCAAAAGTTTAAACTATTGAACATGAATTTTTTTTTTATCTGATATAAGTAAATTTACTTTTCTCATTTTGTGATGTTGTGAACAATAAATACATTATATATATATATATATATATATATATATATATATATATATATATATATCACAGAGAGCTTAAGAAACATTTAATATATTAGAAGCTTTCACGTTTGGGAAATATGTTGGGAAAAATCTAGTAAAGGTTGAAACTGTTATGTCTTTGAAGGATTGCTGACACCTTAAGTGGGTTATAAACACAAGCACCCCATCAAGGTAACAAGGATAGAAGAAATAAAACTATCAACCTACCCATAAAGATATATATATATATATATATATATATATATATATATATATATATATATATATAATATTTTAGTATATGTAACATTTAAGTCTTCACCGATCAGCTTATAAATATAGGTGCTTTTGCAGTGGCCATGAATGTGAGAAAATTCATACTAGTAAGACAAGACGTGAAACACTGTAAATCTTGATCCCTGAAGTAACATGATTGCCTAATACAAACATTTCCGATGCATTAACAAAAAAATGATAACATATAAAATGGTTTAATGCAGTAACGCTCCTACTCAACAGAGTGCCCTGGTGCAAAACTTTATTTGGGCGACCCCAAAGCTAACTCAGCAGTAAGAAATGGTAATAATATGCATGCTGCTCTGTAAAATGATTTTGAAGATAGATAGATAGATAGATAGATAGATAGATAGATAGATAGATAGATAGAGAAAGATGATAGATAGATAGATAGATAGATAGATAGATAGATAGATAGACCTGCAACCTACACTAATAAAGGTTCCCCTACATAAGGATTGTACACATTGTACACATGCCTTTGTATAGACTGGCTGTTATGGGCCCCCAATCCCTTGGTCCCTGGTGCCACTGCATCTGCTGCCCCAATGGTAGTTCTGCCCCTGGTTCAATGCAACATTTTGTAACAAAGATAGTTTAACATTAAGTATTCCTGTTGAATACACCCCAGTTCACTGAAGGAACCAAATATAAATCATCAAAGGAGTAATAGTGTAATGAAACTCTCCCAGTGGCTTGTTATATAGTATAACAAGTTTCACAGAAGAAAAAAAAAAGTCATACTCTGGCCCTCTTCCATTAAGAGGATAGGTCAGATGGGCAGTTCTGTCTCCAACGTGGCTCATAGTAAGCTACAACCTACAGCTGAAGTAGATCGAGGAGGAAACGTATCCTGCAACTACACAGCTCAATCTGATCAGAGTAAATCAGATGTTAATAATTTGCTATGTATGATTGCAACAAACTAGTTAGAGGATTGTAAATTTTGCAAACTAAAAGATGGCTCGCCAGGAGTTACAGACTGTATTGAATATTTTTCATGTCAGTTATCTGCAATCTACTATTATGACTTGAGTTACTTTATTGATTAACGTAAAGGGACATTAAAGTTTTTTGTTTCCCATTGTTGTTGCTGCATTTAATGTGGACATTTTAATATGTATTACAATTTTTTAACAACAAAAAAAAACGTTCTGTTTTTGTGTCTGCAAGGAGTGTCCCTATCTATGAATTTCTGTGAGAATTTCCCATATCAGACAGCAAGCAATCTTTTCTACAGACTACTTCCTGCTAATTTCAAAAATAAACAGCTTTAATAAAACCTTTATCTTGTTAAATCATAACATTATTGAATTTAGTTAGTATTTTTTTAATTTAATGTTCCTTTAGTTTTGCTATGGGAATGATGCACAATCTTTCCCAGTTTTGGGCTTAATATTTTAAAAGTTACCAATTACTCCTCTCAAGTTAAACCAGTAAATCAAGTAGAAATATATTTTATTTTGTGAGCTTTGGCTGCAAAGCTAGAAATAGACTTAAAATAATGATAATATAGCATATAGAATCATTCTCCCAAAGACTTAGGAAATTCACTTTTTACGCCTTCAGAGCAAAAGGTAGGTGTGCACGAGTCTTCCGGGAAATCAGCCTTAGGCCAAAGGGCATTCTCATTATACAGTAATAGCTACTACTCTGAGACTACTAAACAGAGCCTATTAAAACTGAAAATATAGGCCTAAAATTCAAATTGTTGGCTGTGCATTTATTTGTCAGTGTGAAAGTTCTGTTGAAATTATTTCTTCCGTACATAAAAAAAGAGTTTACTTTGAAGAATTGTGTAATGTGAATAGTGAATGTTTCTTTTAGTCAGTTACATGCACCACAATTTTTTTTCTCCTTAAAAAAAAAAAAGATGAAATGCATCGATGGTGCTTTTTGAGGTTGTATGTAGACCTTGACCTCTTCCAAAGCTGAACATTCCAATTTTTTTTTTTTTTTAGAAAATGGAAAAAGAAAACTCAAAGTCTTTTAAAATAAGCATATAGACAGGCTTTGCACCAATCACACTCAGAATCCTGTGATTTTATACTGTGAAAGCTCTGTGACATTTAAGATAATACACGTTTTTCACAGTACAAAAGCAAATCATGTCATTTAGTTTTCCGCAACAAGCGTTGCCTCAGTAGGGGGCTTTAAATTCAAAGCTGACAAAAGACTTTATCAGTTTTGAAATACAAAGGCCCGCAGTGTTTTGGGACTTCTGTGTTGCCATGCATAGATGGCTGCTGCTCCGATAATGATGTCTACAATAAGTAATTAGAAAATATTGGTCATTCTGTTGTCAATAACTTTTTTTGTAGCTTGTATGTTCTTATTGTGTTGTTTCTTTTGTTATAAATCCTACAAAAGATGTGAATAGCTAATATCATACGTAGGAATACTTTCTTCTTTTTTTTTTAAGAAATTAGAATGGACATTGCTCTATCTATATAATGCTGCCTTTTTTTATTTGTGTACTAAACTCAACACTATTGTACAGTCGGACATGTTTTTAAGACGTTAGACATCCAGCAGTGTTCACTGCATCAGGACCGCACCTGTATCACAACTATTTATGATAAATAGCTTATAAACAATGCTACACTGGGGAAGGTTAATAGTGGTCAAAAAGAAAGTGCCAGTGTAAGGGAGTGAAATCCAACAGAGAATCATATTGAATGCTTTTGTAAGTGTGGGCCATTTGCTTTTAAACTTGTCTTTTTCCATTATTAAAAGGACAGTCTAGTCAAAATGTAACTTTCAGGAATCAGATAGGGCATGCAATTTTAAAGAACTTTCCAATTCACTTTTATCATCAATTTTGCTTTGTTCTTTTGGTATTCTTAGTTGAAAGCTAAACCTAGTTAGGCTCATATGCTAATGTCTAAGCCCTTGAAGGCCGACTCTTATCTCAGTGCACTTGACAGTTTTTTACAGCTAGAGGGCATTAGTTCATGTTTGCCATATAGATAACATTGTGCTCACTCCTGTGGAGTTACTTATGAGAGGGCACTGACTGGCTAAAATGCAAGTCTTTCAAAAGAACTGAAATAAGGGGGCAATCAGCAGAGACTTAGATACAAGTTAATCACAGAATTAAAAAGTATAATAATATAACAGTGTTGGTTATGCAAAACTGGGGAATGGGTAATAAAGGGATTCATTATCTTTTTAAACAATAACAATTCTGGAGTAGACTGCCCTTTAACCATTTTTAGTGTGACACTGTTTATAAGCATTTATCATGCATAATTCTGATCAGTGAGTTTTGATGGATGTCTAGTATCACACAGGACTACAGACTGCATCTGTGTGCTTTCAATTTCTACATTTTTGTTTTAGTAAAACTAATGGATATTATAAAGCAAGAGTGTGTATAAATACTAGTAAATATTTTAAGTATTTTAAACTGCATATAACCATAGGCTCTGCTACCATGGGTTCAGAGGATTAGATAGATAGATAGATAGATAGATAGATAGATAGATAGATAGATGATAGACATATCAAATGAGCATTAAGATGACCCTTCACTGAAACTAAGGGACTTAGCTCAAAACTGGAAAAAACAGCCCCAGACCATTATCCTTCCTCCACCAAAAACTTTATAGTAGGCACTATGCATTACAGCGTTCCCCTGGCATCCCCCTGGCATTCCCCTGCTGAATGCAAAGACTCCTGCCAAGTCTTTGCATTCAGCATCTTGATATAAGACTTGAATACAGCTGCCATGAAAACCCAATTCATTAAGTTTCCGGGCTAATACTGTTTCCAGAGGAAGTTTGCAACTCTGCAGTGAGTGATGCAACAGATTATAGGCAATGTTTATGAACTTTGTGCTTCAGTACTTGCCAGGCTTGCTTTGTGAGTTTCCATGGTCTACCACGTTGTGGCTGGGCTGTTGTTGCTCCTAGAAATTTCCACTTCCCAATAATAGCTTTTACAGCTGAGAGGGGCAGATCTAGATTACAAACTGATAAAGTCACTGAGCTCTTCAATAAGACCAATTATACTGACAACTATGGTCTGTAGAAAATCAATAGTTATGTGCTGTATTTAATGTACCTGTTAGCATTGGGCATGACTGAAATACCTGGACTGAATAATTAGTGACACATATTTTGGCCATATAGTGTATGTATATATACACCACTATATCTATAACTGTTAACTCTCACCTCCTGAAAGACAGCTGCCATATATTTATATATATAATATATATGTGTGTGTGTGTTTATATAATATATATATATATATTCACATTATTCTGCCTATGATTCTTACCAATAGCATGCATTGTACAAACTAACCTGGATGTATGATCTTTTAAAGTCGATTCTATTCAAAATATCAGTTTATCTTCATTATTCGTCACATTCATCACTTACCAAATAGAGGATTGTGAAATACCATCTAAAAGTATATATAATGTTTAGAAAACATGTTTTGCTAACAATAATCCAGATTAATAAAATTAGAATTTATAAAATATTCTTTGGTCTTTTGAGCAGTATTATTTTTTTGGTTAATATGACATAAATAATACAATTTTTATTAAAAAGAAAGCCTTTACTATAATGTAAGGTTAAAAATATAATGAATTAGCCAAATGCATATCATTTTAGAATATTTGACAACCATATTAGCCTAAAATCTTAACTCACATAAGTCCAATACATTCATAAAAACTTCTAGACTTTTTTGAGCTTACCAGAGGTTCCGTTCTATTAGAATCTTCAAAAGTTTCAGTTCAATTTATTATTACTTTCAGACTTATCTTGTAGTGTCTGCAACTTGCTAAAAACCTTTTATGAAGGTTGCTCAATGCTTTGTACAAGATTCATGCAGCCTGAGGAGAAATATGAGTTAGTAACAAAAATTGGATAGGCCAGGGCACTAAGGACTTTGATCCTTAGTGAATTTTCTCAGTGTCAGACAACTTAACATCTTCAATCAAAGGTAGAATTAGAATTTATAGTGGCAGTCAAACAGGCCTCTTCTCTAACTGAGTTTTATAATAGTGATTCTCAACTTTACTTTATATGCAATTTATATTCCATATTTCCAAGAAGTCTTTGCCAGTTGTAAAAGTTATTAAAGGGACATTAAACCAAATGTCTTTCTTTTGTGATTCAGATAGAGCATTCGATTTTAAGCAACTTTCTAATTTATATCTATTATCAAATTTTCTCCGTTCTCTTGGTATCTTTTGTTGAAAAGCTGAGGCGTAAACTCTGTAGCGTGTTTGGCAGCAAATTTTCAAGAATGTAAGATGGCAGCACTATACAGGTACATATGTATCTTTAAAAAAAAAAAAGAATACAATGGGAATTAAGTTATTTTGACCATAGAAGTAAATTGGAAACTTTGAAAAAATTGAATGCTCTATCTGAATCCCAAAAGTGTGTGTATATCCCTTTAATTGTCTAGGCTTAGCTCAAACATGATTCCCTTAAATTGTAATCAAATTGCGGCTGTTAAGGACCGTTTAAAACATCTTTCCTCATAAACTGTTTAACCGTAGAGGGTTCATTGAATCCTAAATGATCAAGAACTCTGACCTTGCAACACTGTACACGGCAATTTCTTATGTATATCTGTCTCTAAAATTCACTGCAGGAAAAAAGATGGATAAACATAAACAATACAATTTTCTAGGGATATGAATCAGGAATGCAGATTTTGATACTAAAATGGCATTTTTAAATAATTGTATACATTTATTTTGTACACAGATGTTTTGGAATAGAATGCTAAATGGCTAATTTATACTATAAATACATATAAACAGGCAAATCATAGAAGTGTTTGTTGTGTATTACAGAATCCTCGCACAAGTCAAATATTATTATTATTATTATTATTATTATAATATAGGTATTACAATAAAGAAAGGAAGAAAGGACAAGAAACGTAGAATGGGATTAAAGTTATGCAGAGCCCGGGTTCCAAAAGAGCTTACATTCTAAATGGTGGTTGGAGAGGTGGGATAGTAACTTGTGGCCTAATGTTGTAAAAAAATAGAAGATAATGCAGAATAAGAGATAGTGCCATTGTATTTGGCTCAAAGAAATTACAAATAATTAGGGAACTTATTTAGGGCCAGATTACAAGTGGAGGTGTATATAACATTTCAGCTTGTGTGCTAACTCCACTAGAAGTACGATTTTTACGTGGGTCGGGGTGAGCGAAAACCATTTACTTTTCATCTGTAATATGTTCTGTTTATTCATAAATATATAATATATATATATATATATATAATGGTATGTTGGTACAATATATTTCTATAAATATACATGAGTATATATATATATATATATATATATATATATATTTAAAAGTATTAGAACATACATATTAGAGATAAATTTATATATATATATATATATATATATATATATATATATACACACACACAGGTATATATATGTCCATATGTATTTATGTGTTTATATGTTTTATATGTCTGTAAATACATATATACACATATAAATACATATGTACACACATATAAACATATATATATATATATATATATATATATATATATATATATAACAATGTTAAAGTCCTTTGCCTGAATTTTTTTCTAATACCTGAATTATCATATCTTTGAGCCCTTATAACCTTTTTGTGCATTTTTTTTAAATATTTTTTTATCAGATAGTGTTATTATGAGTGTAACTGTACCTTTTTTGATGTTCTTTGTGACACCTTTTTGTTTTGCAAAACAGTTGACTAAGGTTTTGAGGACACGTTATCCTGACACGCAAGCAATCGCATTTACTTTCAACTTGTAAAACGAGTGAAAAACCTGCTGCACGCAAACACCTGTGATAAACCCCTTTTCACTTGTGCATAACTGTTAGCGCTCCACTCGTAATCAGACCCTTAATCAGTAATAAGCATATTTGTATATGTTAGTGTAGCAGTTTTTATTGTTAACTCCTTTTCTACTTATTCCCCAGCTTTGCATAGCCAACATTGTTATATTAATATACTTTATAACATTTAAAGGGACAGTCAACACCATCATTTTTGTTGTTTAAAAGAAGGATAATCCCTTTATTACCCATTCCCCAGTTTTGCATAACAAACAGTTATAATTTTACACAGTTTACCACTGTAATTACCTTGTATCTGAGCCTCTGCAGACTGGCCCCTTATTTCAGTTAATTTGACTTGCATTTTAGTCAATCAGTGCTCACTCCTCAGTGGTGGCTAACACCCTCTAGTGGTGAAAAACTGTCAAATGCTTTTAGATTAGAGGCGGCCTTCAAGGTCTAAGAAATTAGCATATGAACCTCCTAGATTTAGCTTTCAACTAAGAATACCAAGAGAACACAGCAAAATTGGTGATAAAAGTAAATTGTAAAGTTGTTTAAAATTACATGCCCTATTTAAATCATGAATTTTTTTTTGGACTTGACTGTCCCTTTAAGTTTGCCTGTTTCTAAGTCCCTGCAGGCCGCATCTTATCTGAGTGCTTTTTATTAGCTTTTTAAATCTTGCAATACAGTCAGACAGTGCTAGTTCATTTGTGCCATATATATATATTGCAATACAGTCAGACAGTGCTAGTTCATTTGTGCCATATATATAATATTATGCTGACTCCTGTGGGTAATGATAATGGTTATACAAGAACCAGCACTGATTGGCTAAAATGCAAGATTTTAAAAACCACTGAGATAAGTGGGGCAGTCTGCAGGGGCTTAGATATAAGGTAATCACAGAGGTAACAATTATATTAATATAACACTGTTGGTTATGCAAAACTGGGGAATGGCTAACAAATGCATTATCTATCTTTTAAAACAATAACAATTTTCAAGTAAAGTGTCCCTTTAAGGAGTGTTGTGTTTCTTGACTGTGATACTGTAAAAAGCTAAAATATTACAACTAATTATTTTCCCCAGAAGTATCTTTAGATATTTGGTGAGTCAGCAGCGCCTCGCAGCAATTTTATATTCTATTATTTCATATGTCCAGAAATAGCTAATTCTTGGGGGAAAAATAGCCAAGAATGAAAGATCACTCAAATAATGATTGACGTGCAAGCTACCTGCTAGAGGAAAGCCTAAAGCCTACAGCTGTATATAATTGCAGACTTTGAAATTGATCATTTAACCCAGTGTTTCTCAACGCCAGTCCTCAGGACCCTTAACAGGCCAGATATTCATTATATCTTACCTAGAGCACAGGTGAGATGATCAGATGATCAGTAACCATGGTTACTAACCTGTTGTCACCCATCAGCTAATTATTTAATCTGTGCTCTAGTTAAGATATAATGAATATCTGGCCTGAGTAAGGGTCCGGAAGACTGGAGTTGAGAAACACTGATTTAACCCATTCTTTAGAAAAATGGATACAATCTAAAATTCAAACCTACTCAGTGTGCCTTGGTTTTTTAAATATATACATATTGTAGTAATTAGCTGCAACCTTCAAAGTATTTAGGAGATGGAAAAAAAAAGAATTTAAATATATAAAGTCACCTTATAATCTTTTTTTAAACCTATTTGCCAACATTTTTCAGTTGTCACTTTGTATCAAGCCATTGCCCATTTAAATTATTAGAACAAATAAATTATTATTCTAAGTAACTACATTTTAATTGGTTTATAGAAAAGTTTTTGGTTTGGTTTTTTTCTGGGGGGTTTTTCCGTTTAAATTAACTTAAAAAGAAAATTATATTACATTTTATACCATTTAATTTACATTTAACAGATGTGTAAACCTACTGCATATATTGGTATTTTAAAAAACGTATAAAGCTGATGAAGGTGAAATGCATGTTAGCATACATTTGCAGTGGGAATTCAGTGGGAAATAAAAGCAGTTTTCTTCCTTTTAGATGCATTTTTTTTTTAAGACTGACAAATGTATCTTTTCTTAAATGCTACTTAAAGGGACATGAAACCCACAAATATTTATTTATTTAATTTGGAAAGTTTTAATTTCTAATATTAAATTTGCTTCATTCTTTTGGTATTCTTTGTTGAAGGAGCAGCAATGCACTACTGGGAGCTAGCTGAACTTGGGATCGATCACAATCTAGCCGCTGAGGCAGTTTTGTCTATTGTTCTTGTCGAAAAGGCCACTTTTTGATTTGGTGCAATCACAAGTGTGGTTTTGGCTCTTTACCGCATGCACAATATTGTTGCCTATGGGGCTGTTTGCATTGTTATCAACTTGTAATACCAGCGCACATTTGTGTGCAATGTTATTACTCAGTGGAGCGCTAATATCGCTTTTGCAAAAGTGATATTTAGCTCTCCATTTGTAATTTGGCCCTAAATATATCAGTGTGTTAACAGAAATTGGAAAGCTCATAATTATAGTATTAAATTGCAGAAAATTAGTGCAAAATAAATGTTGAAAGAATATTGCAGTATTTTTTACTACATGAAATAAGGTACTTTGTAATACAATCTCAAAGTGTTCGATCTCTTTTTAAGCTATTTAAGTTGCTATTGTATGAAACAAACAATATATATACAATGGTCATTTAAAATAGGGGAACATAAATGTGTCACTTTTAATAACCTAGGAATAATGTTAAAAGAACATTTTATGAGCTCCATGTACGAAGCAGCGAGAGCTGCTCCGGAGCCCTTGAGGGACAGATTTGCACAAGCGAGCCTGCTTCCCGCAATGTAAGAAGCAGCGGTCATTAGACCGCTGCTTCTTACACTCTCCACCACCACTGAGGTGGCAAGGGAAAATCACTGAGAGCTTACTCGCTCTCTGTGATTGACAGCCCCTTCAGTCACACGATTGGTCACGCAAATGAATGGGCGGGCATTACACTGCAATGAGTGTGTAATGATACATACGGGCGAAAGGACGAACAGACCTGCTGTCCGTATGTAGCGAAGGCGGGCAGACAGCTTTGGAAGTTGAGAAGCTGTCCACTCTCCTCTTAGTACATGGAGCCCTAAACATTCATTAGTTAGAGCAGATGATGTTTGCATTAGTGGATAGAGCTTACTGTGTTTAGCCCTTTCAAAAGTTTAAAATACATAGTTAAAGGCCCACTCAAAAGCTCTAAGCCGTGCAGGACTGGCAGTCACATGACAGGACTTTATCTATTAGTTTAACTTCTATGTAGGAGTTAAACCAGTATTATACTCAAGTCACTAATGTAAAAATGATATGCTGTAACAAAATATAATTTTCATTAGTCTGTTTCTTTAATAAGATGCAAATATTTCTTTTTTGCAATTTCATACTTCTATTTGCTGATCAGGCTATGAATATGTATACGGGGCGTCTTTGCTAGCAATTTCAAGTTTATTAACATACAATTTGTTGTCACTGTACAATTATTGAAGGGGTTATTACAATCAGTGTCCAAAATGTTTTATGTCCCCTGGTGTGACTATACATCTAGCAAACAGCGCTGTATTAATGGGTTGCATAAAACACATTTATCTTTGCAAGTGGGAGTGGGGCTTTTATAATTCACTGGTTATAGAAATCAGCAGCAGTCTTGAGCATAATCTATTATCCCTCTGAAACACATTTATATTCTGAGAATATTTATGACAATTACTACACATATACTAATATATGGGTTCAAATTAGATTTGTTCGATTTATCTTGATTTTGATATGGAAAAGTTTTGCATTCGGATGGACGTTACGATTTCCAAATACAGCAGCCTAATTAAATATCACTTAACAGAAGATTACATTACTGTTACATTTATTAACAAACGTATGGGGCTTTTAAATGAACATTCTGTCAAAGGATTCAACAACTTGCATAAATCATGACTCTCAAAGAATGTAATGGAAATCTGGTTGTGCGCTGTTGGTTCATATCAGTTAAGTTGTGCAGATTTGCAAACGTGATCTGGATCTGAAGCAATGGATCACCCAAGCTTGAGTTACTTGCAGGCCTTAATAGGGGCACAAGTGCCGTCTGGTTAATTACTTTTAATTGCTGCTTTCATACTTATATGATGATGTTTTTAAGTGGTGAATTAAGTATTGTAATGATAGTCACATTTGCAGTTGCTTAGAGAATTAAAGGACTGTTATAGTGAAAAACTGCAAGCTCTCATTTTGTGAGAGAGTGCATTTTTATTATTATTGACCCTGCATATGTATGTGTTTAATTCCAGAAAATGGGTTAAACAAAGGGGAGCCGCAGAGAACTACTGGTGCTGAACAAAACTGCCGCTGACCAAGTCAACAGCCCTGGTCACATGATTCAGCTATGCAGTTAGTACTGATGATTGGCTCTGCATAACCACAAATGAGAGCATGTACCCCCCCACACTATAATGACTCTTTAAAGAGACAGTAAACAAGTTGAGATGTTGATCTCCTCCAAATAAGGCAAGAGGTTGGTGGAGTTTGGCTATTGATAAATAATTGCAGCAAACAAGATGCTAATTTGTTTTTAAAATGTTTAGACTTGGTGCTATGTTATACTATATATAGCATGAAAACAGAAATGGCTTGTCATTATTAAGGTGTTTACTGTCCCTTTAATGCATATATTGCAGTGCAGTGATTTAACGCTTGATAATTAATGTATGTATGTATGGGGTACTTGTAAAGCGCGGCTAATCACCCGTAAGGGTCTCAAGGCGCTGCTCATTTTATCGACCTCGGAAGGATGAAAGGCTGAGTGGACCTCGCCGGGAATCGAACCTGCAACCCTTGGGTTGCTACAGACCTCAGCCACAGTGCCTTAGCATGTTGAGCAAGTAATAGGTTAAATGTAAATGTGTATGAATTCATTTCAGTTTTGAATAGAATCATTTTTGCAATAGACTTCTAATAGCAAAAATGCTTCTAGTCAAAGTTATTACTGTTTCAGGATCATATGTATATTTGCTGCACAAACCCAGTGCAAATATACTAGCATCAATAACCCAGGCAGCTCCTCTGTTCTGGTTCGGCTTACTGCAAAACAAGAGATAACACAAGGGGGCGCCACATACAGTAGTACCTTCACACCAGAATATATATAAAATAATCAAACTCACAAATAATAAAAAGTGCTATAAAAGCATGCTGGGGGTTTAACAGCTCATGTTACCAACAGGGCCGGATTTACATCTCAGGTGCCTGTAGGCACAAAACCTGACCTTCATCACATATTATGATGGTAGATAGCTAAACCTATAATCTAGCAGTTCCTCTTTGACTCCCTAACCCTTTCTACTCATGGCCCCGTACTGTGTCTGTGATCATAGGCAGCAGCGAGGGTTCTGAGGGTCACGGTACAGTAGTGCCACCCGCCAGACCTCAGCCCCAGCACCCACACCTACAGCAGCAAATAGATAAATAAATAAGACACATTAAAGGAGAAAGAAATCCCTCACATTCACAATGAAGCTCGCGACCGGCACCCGGTATCTCGCTGTATGTATGTGAATAACATACTAACAGTGTGATACCGGGCACCAGTCGCAAGCTTTATTGCTGAGCTCTCGTCTCCTTCAGCCGGTGACAGGAAGACAATATGGCGGCAGAAAGTCCTTACTAAGCACGCGTGGCTCCGCTCCTCAGTGGATTAATGCTTTAGCTGCTGGAAAGATAATGTCAGTCACCTTGAGGACTGCTAGTTACCAGGGCCGGATTTACATCTCAGTTGCCTGTAAGTACAGTCAGGCGCCCCTCGCTGCAGTGCACCTGTAGGCACATGCCTACTGTGCCTAATGGGAAATCCGGCCCTGGTTACCAATGAAACAGGCTGTCTGAGCAGGTGCAATGTTTGAGGGTGCATGGGAGCATGCAGCATATGTACACATGCCCTTGTAACAGTTATAATTACCAAGCGTTTTGCTAGTACAAGTATATTGCAAAAATGTTTCCATACAAAATTGAAATGCACTCATTGGGCTTGGGCTTCATGTATGAAGCAGCATAAGCTGCTCCCGAGCCCTTGAGGGCATGTTCACTTCGCACAATGTAAGAAGCATCCAACAAAATACCATTTTGAAAAAGGAAATATTGTTCATCAAAATTCTTTGACTGGAATGGAATTGTCTCCGTGTTATATGTAGGGGTAATGTTTGGGCCACCAATACATTTAAAAAGTGTTAAATAAATTGGTTATTATGGGGTTTTCAAATGTTTTGGAATGGATTTGAATTTAAATGACCAACGAAAACCCATACAGTGCATTACTGCACAGTGGAGTTCACATTGATTGCAATGTAACCTTCTTATGAAATTATTTAGCAATGTGAGGAAAAATGTAAATCAAGACACCTTCTGAAGAAGAAAAAATACAAACACAAACAGGAAGTATTTGCATAACCATATACAATTAACAACACAGTGACCCAGATAGTGCTTCTGTGTCAACATGATGAATTGCTATATATATATATATATATATAATATATATATATATATAATATATATATATATATATAATATATATATATATATATATATATATATATATATATATATATATATATACTGTATATATACATTTTCTGTAAGAAACTACAAATGCTCTAGGAAAATCTTGCCAACTATGCATTTCAAAATACAAAATATTAATAATTATACACTGTTATAATTAAAACAAACACACATAATCAAGTAGAATAATATTAGCTACCAAACATTTTTATTTATGTGCTTTACAAGTATTGAATGCTAAATGCTGAATTTTGAAATAGCTCTTTGCATAAATAAAGGTCATTTTTTTGTACCAATACTAATGTGCAGGGTAATATAACAATTTAAGTTATTTTTGCATTCAAGTTAATGAGGCATTGAATAGGTGATCTGAAAATTTAAAGGCTATTTATTTAAACAAAACATGTCTGTTTAATTTCCTAAAAGGTCTTATTAGCATTATTTGCAAGATATTTTTTAGTCAAGATATTGCTTTTTCCCCATAATGTGTATTTATTAACTATTTGTGCTCAACAGTAAAAAAAAAGAAGAAAGTACAGTATAGTCAAATGCATGCAATTTTAAATAACTTTACAATTCACTTATATGATCTAATTTGCTTTGTTCAGTTTGTATGCTTTGTTGAAAAGCATACCTTGGTAGTCTCAGGAGCAGCAATGCTCTACTGGGAACTTGTTTCTGATTGGTGGGCTTATATATGCATCTTACCACTGGCTCCCCAGATGTATTTAGTTATCTCCCAGTAGTGTATTGCTGCTAATAAAGTAACATTTTAATGTTGTTCAATATTGAATGTTCATTTCTCTTTAACTAGCTACAGTGAGCTAGAATATGAGTGGCGTGCTAACTGTTGTGTGCGGTGAAAAGGGTTTAATCATGGGTCGTTATTAGCGAGCGTATTACAAGTTGAAAGTAAACGCGTTCACTCAAGTGCAATTGAATTTAACGAGTATCGGATTAGCGCCACTTCAGAACTCTGGTCACCTGTTATGCTCAAATAAAAAGTTGCACAAAACACATCAAAAATACATTTAAATGTAAAGTCACACTCATAATAACACTATCTAATTAAAATTTAACATAAAATTGTAATAAAAAGTTATAAGGGCTCCTCAAAGATATGAGGCCGAATCGATCATCTGGAGTTGTCCTGTTCCTTGTATATTTATGTCTATATGTGTGTACATATGTATTTATTTATATATGTATTTAAATACATATATACACATATAAACACAAAAATACATATGTATACATATATAGATAGATATACAAGTGCATTGGAGTCCTTTTGCAGTGAAGTATCTGAAAACATGAAAAATCATATTTATGCAATATTCATATTTAATAAAGTGTTTAACGGAGTATTTACTGGAAATCTTTCACATTCCAATGTTCTTCACATAAGGGAATATGCACCAAAAATCATCAGCTATATCTAGAATTATGTATTTAAGAGGAAAATATTTTGCTATGTAAAGAACATTGAAATGTGAAATTAGTTAAGCAATCGGGTTTCCATGTCTTGTTGGGTGTTAAGTTTTTTTACCTATTTTTTAGTGTATGGGGAGAGCTGGCGCTGTAGAACTACCCTAAAGCCAAGTACAGGAGGGCTCCCTCAAACAGGCCCCCCAGGGTAATTAGTGGAAGAAAGAGGATAGAGTACTGGCGCTATAAGCTAAGGGTGGCAGGAAGATACTATGATAGTTTCTATGATAGATGCAAGAAAGTGTAAAGTGAGTGTAAATACACTATCAGTAGGGATGGGTGAATGTGTTTATATCCAAATTCGAATGTTAGAACAAATGTTATTGTAGAAATTCGATTTACATAAAACGAATATTCTTAAAAATTCGATTTTTGAATGTTATTTACAGTTTTCGAATGTCACATTCGAATTGGAATGTCACATTCGAATTCGAATGTCACATTCGAATTCAAATGTTACATTTGAATATCACATTCGAATATTACATTTATAAAACACAATTGTAGACTAGAAAACATAATTTATGTAAGAACTTACCTGATAAATTCATTTCTTTCATATTAGCAAGAGTCCATGAGCTAGTGACGTATGGGATATACATTCCTACCAGGAGGGGCAAAGTTTCCCAAACCTCAAAATGCCTATAAATACACCCCTCACCACACCCACAATTCAGTTTAACGAATAGCCAAGAAGTGGGGTGATAAAAAAGTGCGAAAGCATATAAAATAAGGAATTGGAATAATTGTGCTTTATACAAAAATCATAACCACCCCAAAAAAAGGGCGGGCCTCATGGACTCTTGCTAATATGAAAGAAATGAATTTATCAGGTAAGTTCTTACATAAATTATGTTTTCTTTCATGTAATTAGCAAGAGTCCATGAGCTAGTGACATATGGGATAATGATTACCCAAGATGTGGATCTTTCCACGCAAGAGTCACTAGAGAGGGAGGGATAAAATAAAGACAGCCAATTCCTGCTGAAAATAATCCACACCCAAAATAAAGTTTAATGAAAAACATAAGCAGAAGATTCAAACTGAAACCGCTGCCTGAAGTACTTTTCTACCAAAAACTGCTTCAGAAGAAGAAAATACATCAAAATGGTAGAATTTAGTAAAAGTATGCAAAGAGGACCAAGTTGCTGCTTTGCAAATCTGATCAATCGAAGCTTCATTCCTAAACGCCCAGGAAGTAGAAACTGACCTAGTAGAATGAGCTGTAATCCTTTGAGGCGGAGTTTTACCCGACTCAACATAGGCAAGATGAATTAAAGATTTCAACCAAGATGCCAAAGAAATGGCAGAAGCTTTCTGGCCTTTTCTAGAACCAGAAAAGATAACAAATAAACTAGAAGTCTTTCGGAAAGACTTAGTAGCTTCAACATAATATTTCAAAGCTCTAACAACATCCAAAGAATGCAATGATTTCTCCTTAGAATTCTTAGGATTAGGACATAATGAAGGAACCACAATTTCTCTACTAATGTTGTTAGAATTCACAACTTTAGGTAAAAATTCAAAAGAAGTTCGCAACACTGCCTTATCCTGATGAAAAATCAGAAAAGGAGACTCACAAGAAAGAGCAGATAATTCAGAAACTCTTCTGGCAGAAGAGATTGCCAAAAGGAACAAAACTTTCCAAGAAAGTAATTTAATGTCCAATGAATGCATAGGTTCAAACGGAGGAGCTTGAAGAGCCCCCAGAACCAAATTTAAACTCCAAGGAGGAGAAATTGACTTAATGACAGGTTTTATACGAACCAAAGCTTGTACAAAACAATGAATATCAGGAAGATTAGCAATCTTTCTGTGAAAAAGAACAGAAAGAGCAGAAATTTGTCCTTTCAAAGAACTTGCGGATAAACCTTTATCTAAACCATCCTGAAGAAACTGTAAAATTCTCGGAATTCTAAAAGAATGCCAAGAAAAATGATGAGAAAGACACCAAGAAATATAAGTCTTCCAGACTCTATAATATATCTCTCTGGATACAGATTTACGAGCCTGTAACATAGTATTAATCACAGAGTCAGAGAAACCTCTTTGACCAAGAATCAAGCGTTCAATCTCCATACCTTTAAATTTAAGGATTTGAGATCCTGATGGAAAAAAGGACCTTGCGACAGAAGGTCTGGTCGTAGCGGAAGAGTCCACGGATGGCAAGAGGCCATCCGGACAAGATCCGCATACCAAAACCTGTGAGGCCATGCCGGAGCTACCAGCAGAACAAACGAGCAATCCTTCAGAATCTTGGAGATTACTCTTGGAAGAAGAACTAGAGGCGGAAAGATATAAGCAGGATGATACTTCCAAGGAAGTGATAATGCATCCACTGCTTCCGCCTGAGGATCCCGGGATCTGGACAGATACCTGGGAAGTTTCTTGTTTAGATGAGACGCCATCAGATCTATTTCTGGAAGCTCCCACATTTGAACAATCTGAAGAAATACCTCTGGGTGAAGAGACCATTCGCCCGGATGCAACGTTTGGCGACTGAGATAATCCGCTTCCCAATTGTCTATACCTGGGATATGAACCGCAGAGATTAGACAGGAGCTGGATTCCGCCCAAACCAGAATTCGAGATACTTCTTTCATAGCCAGAGGACTGTGAGTCCCTCCTTGATGATTGATGTATGCCACCGTAGTGACATTGTGACATTGTCTGTCTGAAAACAAATGAACGATTCTCTCTTCAGAAGAGGCCAAGACTGAAGAGCTCTGAAAATTGCACGGAGTTCCAAAATATTGATCGGTAATCTCACCTCCTGAGATTCCCAAACTCCTTGTGCCGTCAGAGATCCCCACACAGCTCCCCAACCTGTGAGACTTGCATCTGTTGAAATTACAGTCCAGGTCGGAAGCACAAAAGAAGCCCCCTGAATTAAACGATGGTGATCTGTCCACCACGTTAGAGAGTGTCGTACAATCGGTTTTAAAGATATTAATTGAGATATCTTTGTGCAATCCTTGCACCATTGATTCAGCATACAGAGCTGAAGAGGTCGCATGTGAAAACGAGCAAAGGGGATCGCGTCCGATGCAGCAGACATAAGACCTAGAATTTCCATGCATAAGGCTACCGAAGGGAATGATTGTGACTGAAGGTTTCGACAAGCTGAAATCAATTTTAGACGTCTCTTGTCTGTTAAAGACAGAGTCATGGACACTGAATCCATCTGGAAACCCAGAAAGGTTACCCTTGTCCGAGGAATCAATGAACTTTTTGGTGAATTGATCCTCCAACCATGATCTTGAAGAAACAACACAAGTCGATTCGTATGAGATTCTGCTAAATGTAAAGACTGAGCAAGTACCAAGATATCGTCCAAATAAGGAAATACCACAATACCCTGTTCTCTGATTACAGACAGAAGGGCACCGAGAACCTTTGTAAAAATTCTTGGAGCTGTAGCTAGGCCAAACGGCAGAGCCACAAACTGGTAATGCTTGTCCAGAAAAGAGATAATGATCTGGATGAATCGGAATATGCAGATATGCATCCTGTAAATCTATTGTGGACATAAAATGCCCTTGCTGAACAAAAGGCAAGATAGTCCTTACAGTTACCATTTTGAACGTTGGTATCCTTACATAACGATTCAGTATTTTTAGATCCAGAACTGGTCTGAAGGAATTCTCCTTCTTTGGTACAATGAAGAGATTTGAATAAAACCCCATCCCCTGTTCCAGAACTGGAACTGGCATAATTACTCCAGCCAACTCTAGATCTGAAACACAATTCAGAAATGCTTGAGCTTTCACTGGACTTACTGGGACACGGGAAAGAAAAAATCTCTTTGCAGGAGGTCTCATCTTGAAACCAATTCTGTACCCTTCTGAAACAATGTTCTGAATCCAAAGATTGTGAACAGAATTGATCCAAATTTCCTTGAAAAAACGTAACCTGCCCCCTACCAGCTGAGCTGGAATGAGGGCCGCACCTTCATGTGGACTTAGAAGCAGGCTTTGCCTTTCTAGAAGGCTTGGATTTATTCCAGACTGGAGATGGTTTCCAAACTGAAACTGCTCCTGAGGATGAAGGATCAGGCTTTTGTTCTTTGTTGAAACGAAAGGAACGAAAACGATTATTAGCCCTGTTTTTACCCTTAGATTTTTTATCCTGTGGTAAAAAAGTTCCTTTCCCACCAGTAACAGTTGAGATAATAGAATCCAACTGAGAACCAAATAATTTGTTACCCTGGAAAGAAATGGAAAGTAGAGTTGATTTAGAAGCTATATCAGCATTCCAAGTTTTAAGCCATAAAGCTCTTCTAGCTAAAATAGCTAGAGACATAAACCTGACATCAACTCTGATAATATCAAAAATGGCATCACAGATAAAATTATTAGCATGCTGAAGAAGAATAATAATATTATGAGAATCATGATCTGTTACTTGTTGCTCTAAAGTCTCCAACCAAAAAGTTGAAGCTGCAGCAACATCAGCCAAAGATATATACTAAAGGAAATATTATCTGCTTTAACAAGTTTGTCATGACAATTAATACAAACAGCCGGAGGAATAGCTACCAAAAGTTTACAGCAGATACACTTAGCTTTGGTAGTTCCAGCACTAGACAGCGATTTTCCTGAAGTATCTTCTGACTCAGATGCAACGTGAGACATCTTGCAATATGTAAGAGAAAAAACAACATATAAAGCAAAATTGATCAAATTCCTTAAATGACAGTTTCAGGAATGGGAAAAAATGCCAATAAACAAGCTTCTAGTAACCAGAAGCAAAGAAAAAATGAGACTGAAATAATGTGGAGACAAAAGCGACGCCCATATTTTTTGGCGCCAAATACATTATTTGGCGCCTAAATGCTTTTTGGCGCCAAAAAATGACGCCACATCTGGAACGCCGACATTTTTGGCGCAAAAGGACGTCAAAAAATGACGCAACTTCCGGCGACACGTATGACGCCGGAAACAGAAAAGATTTTTTGAGCCAAAAAAGTCAGCGCCAAGAATGACGCAATAAAATGAAGCATTTTCAGCCCCCGCGAGCCTAACAACCCACAGGGAAAAAAAGTCAAATTTTTAAGGTAAGAAAAAATTATTGATTTAAATGCATTATCCCAAATATGAAACTGACTGACTGAAAATAAGGAATGTTGAACATTCTGAGTCAAGGCAAATAAATGTTTGAATACATATATTTAGAACTTTATAAATAAAGTGCCCAACCATAGCTTAGAGTGTCACAGAAAATAAGATTTACTTACCCCAGGACACTCATCTACATGTTTGTAGAAAGCCAAACCAGTACTGAAACGAAAATCAGCAGAGGTAATGGTATATAAATAAGAGTATATCGTCGATCTGAAAAGGGAGGTAAGAGATGAATCTCTACGACCGATAACAGAGAACCTATGAAATAGACCCCGTAGAAGGAGATCACTGCATTCAAATAGGCAATACTCTCCTCACATCCCTCTGACATTCACTGCACGCTGAGAGGAAAACCGGGCTCCAACTTGCTGCGGAGCGCATATCAACGTAGAATCTAGCACAAACTTACTTCACCACCTCCATAGGAGGCAAAGTTTGTAAAACTGAATTGTGGGTGTGGTGAGGGGTGTATTTATAGGCATTTTGAGGTTTGGGAAACTTTGCCCCTCCTGGTAGGAATGTATATCCCATACGTCACTAGCTCATGGACTCTTGCTAATTACATGAAAGAAACACTATTTCAAATGTCACATTCAAATCGAATATCACATTTGAATCGAATGTCACATTCGAATTCGAATATTACATTTATAAAACACAGTATTAGACTAGAAATACTATTTCGAATTCGAATGTCACATTCAAATCGAATATCACATTTAAAACACAGTATTAGACTAGAAATACTATTTCAAATTCGAATGTGACATTCAAATTCGAATGTAGCATTCAAATTCGAATATTACATTTATTAAACACAGTTGTAGACTAGAAATACTATTTCAAATTTGAATGTCACATTCGAATTCGAATGTCATATTCGAATTCGAATATTACATTTCGAAATTGAATGAATACATAGCTAAACATTCTATTATTCAAACTAATATTTTCGAATTTTATTGAAAAATTCCAAAACGAAAATTCAAAAATAGAATTTTAGAATGTTATATAAAAATTCGAAATTCGACTCAAATGAACGAATGTATCAAAAATTAATTTTAAATTTCGAATTTTTAGAAACAATTGCCCATCCCTAACTATCAGTTTATATTACCAAAGATAATATATAATATATAGTATATGCTATACAGAAATGTGTCAAAAAAAATTGACTAAGGCTGAGCTCGAAAAAGCAGATTACAATAGTACAAATTTTAATACATAAAAAATACTGCAAACATTACATATAGAAATGCTAGAAACCAGATACGATATACAAATAGTTCTGATTTAATGCTATATGGGAGTAGGTCGTTATGCTGTACATAAAAGGTCAGGATTGTGAAGATGTAATATTTCACTGATAATATAATATAATCACTGATAATATAATCCTACGGATATTGTAAGATTATAGAATAGATGCAGGAAACATGGACTGATATAAATCTATATAGGGCAATATTAGGTAATTGTTGTGGATCTATTTAAAGCAATATGTGATGTACAATCAATGTAAGGCAATCTATGATTAGCAATCAATATGAGGCAAGCCTAATAAAAACAGCAAGTATCACATGAGAATAAACAAATGGCATGAAAAAGCTCACATGTATAATAAAAACTCTGGACGTCCAGATAATAAAAATATACGATCGTAAAAGTATTATATATAATATGCACTATGACTCCGGGTTTAAAAAAACTAAACAAAGATAATGTGCATACTGGAGGAGAAAGTGACCTCCAAATTAATATAAGGATTAATTTTAGGATTCAAAGTGTACCTGGTCGCTATTCACTCTATGTCTAGAGTGGTAGCGTTATAGTGGTATGCTGATATTGATTGATTTTACTGGGAATGGATCTGCTCTCAATAAATGGTTAACTGGATACGCTGTGTCTTCATCCTCTCCTGCGGCTCAAGTGTAGCTTCTCAGGACGCTCCGGCAGCTGGTGTTGAAGACGCGCCTGACAAGGCGCCTTACTTCTGCCTTCTTGTAGGTTTCTGGCGGTTACGTGGGCTAAGTCGTCAGCTGAAGGACAGCTGAGTTTCGACTTCGTTTTTTTCTCTGATTGGTATTTGGCGCACAAAGTCAGTGCTTTAAACTACAGATAGAGATTATATCCCAAATTTTTTATGATTTCTCCCTAGTTTAGAATAAAAATTATGCACAGTTCCAAAGTTATATGCACAATGCAAAGATTTTGCAAGGAGATGTAAGTTCTGATACTGGAATGTCTGCTCCAATGCTGGGCTGGGCGATATTTTTCTTAGTGTATGTTGATACTGGGCAAGTACTTCACTAGCTTTTAAATCTAGACACATCTTGAAAAAGCCCCCAGAGACGGGTGAAACGTGTTAAATGTATTCTAATATATCCAATAATTTGTATAGCTTTGATATATGCTACTTCTGACTGGACTTTTCTGTACATGAGATCTGTATTGTGCAAGTAACTGTGTAACAGACAGAGAAGTACTTGCCCAGCATTGACATACACTAAGAAGAATATCATCCAGCCCAGCATTGGAGCAGACATCCCAGTATCGGAACTTACATCTCCTTGCAACATCTTTGCATTGTGCGTATAACTTTGGAACTGTGCATCATTTTTATTCTAAACTGAGGAGAAATCATCAAACATTTGGGTTATAATCCCTATCTGCAGTTTAAAGCGCTGACTTTGTGAGCCGAATACCAGCCAGAGGAAAAACTGAAGCCGCAACTCAGCTGTCCGTCAGCTGAAGACTTAGCCCACATAACCACCAGACGCTGACAAGAACGCGGAAGTAAGGCGCCATTTTGACTTGACTATTCCTTTAAAATTTGAATAATCAAATATTCATTATTTGTCAATTAAAGATTTGTTTGCAAATAATAATAATAAATGTCCAATGTATCTATAGAAAGAATGTTGGAATTACAAGAAACATACAAATATTACATTCAAATATTGATTACCATTGACTATACTGAAGTCTAGGAGGATCAACATTCAAATGTTAATATCTGAATACCTGAATGCTCCCAGTAGCGCATTACTGCTCCTTTAATTAAGCATACCAAGATATGAAAGCAAAATAGTTTAGTAAATTGGTAAATTGTTTAAAAATAGACTCTATCTGAATCATGAAAGAAATCTTGTTTTATGTCACTTTAAGCAGAAAAGTTTTTGAACATTTTGATACATCAAATAATAATCTTGTTTCTAATATAAATTGCCACATTAGCACAGCCCTCAACTCCTATTGTGTCAGTACATGTATGTATGTAAGATGTATTATATTATTTGTGCTTCTTTCATACAGCCACATAAGATGTTTATGCTGTACAAATAAATGCTAATGATAATAATCATTACCTATATTAACATAGGCTTCAAAAGTTAAATTTTAAACTATTTAATAGTGATTTAGCAATGTATTTGTGACTGATTAGTCAGCCACCAAAATTTTTGTTCTTAGCCAATACTGACCCTATTCACAAAAAAATATCTTTTTTTGTGTTGCTGCTGGCTTGTAGTAGTAGCACTAAATACAACTTATTTTTATTTACTTTTAAGCTGCTCCTCTGCTGGCCTGTATCTATTCCCCATAGGAAATAGTGGTTGAATTAATTTTAATTAACAAACTAATTATGAACAACATAAATATATTTTTTTGCAATAAACAATTCATCCAATGCAATTTTTCTGCCTTGTGTTTAACCCCCGCAAAGGATAAAAATGCAAAGATAAAGTCCCAAATATTGCAGCTTGAGAGCAGGAAACCTTTGGTGACTAGTGGTTCACATGACAGTTTCCCCTGTTTGCCTCTGCAGGTATTTACTGCTTGGGAGCTGTAATGCTTGCAACTCCCACATGGGACTTTACCTATGTGTTTAAACCTCACAAACTTAGAGCAGTGATGTTTGTATAACAATGTCTATTTAATAAAATGTCATTAACACCTCATTTTCTTTCTATATTATTTTATTATGTAGTATCCCATATTATTGTTCATTGTTTTAATAATTTGATTTATTATTTTACTTAACACAAAGGATTGCATGTTGATAAATAAATCCATATATTTCCTTACTGTTCTGATGCCCACCCCTCATAGCACAAACTGTACCAATTAAATAAAGGATCAATTTGAGCAAAAATTCTAAATTTTCTGTGCATAGTGTTTTGCACCCAGATCCATTCCTTCAGCAACTGACCCTTACTTTATATCTGCAGTTGCATATTTGTATGATGAGGAAAGTAATTTATGAAATACAATACTAACCCTTAATGAGCAAGATCATGTACCTACATTGATTGGCACACATAATATATTGCTTTACAATTGTCCTTTTTTTTTCTTATTGAATAACTTTATTGATGTGTCAATCACTGTAATTCCCCATCCTCAATTTCTTCTCTTGGACTTTGAGTCCTTTGAAGCTGCTTCTTCAGATAATTAGTAAAGGAAATACTCAGCAATGTATTTAAAAAAAAAGTGTCTAGAATATTGCAGTGTCATTGGCTCTTTGCCTCTAGGAAATTTGTAAGATTACAGTTAGCTCTAATTTGGAGAAAAAAAACTGATCAAAGCATTGACAGAGATTTTTGAAAAATGTATGTTTTTCTAGGAGCTTAAAGGGACAGTAAAGTCAAAATGAAACATAACTGGATTAGATAGAGCATGCCATGTTAAACAGCTTTGCAATTTACTTCTATTAGCAATTTTACTTAGTTCTTTTTGTATCCTTGGTTAAAGAGTAATCTTTGGTTAACTCAGGATGGTGCAGTAATGTTTATAGCAATAAAATACATAGTTTCAAACACTGCTGCCATAGACTGCTAAAGACACATGCACGCTCCTGAGCTACTATCAGCTTAAAGCGACATGAAACCCAAATTTTTTTCTTTCATGATTCAGATAGAGAATACAATTTAAAAAAAAATTCCCCTTTACTTCTATTATTACATTTGCATTGTTTTTATGTTATTCTTTGTTGAAGAGATATATAGATAGGTAGCGTGCACATTTCTAGAGCACTACATGAGAGGAAATAGTGCTGCCATCTAGTGCTCTTGTTAGTGTATAACATTGTTGCAAAACTGCGGCCATATAGTGCTGCAGACACGGCACACTCCTGAACTTATTTTCTTGCTTTTCAACAAAGGATAACATGAAAATTAAGAACATTTGATAATAGAAGTAAATTGGAAAGTTGTTTAAATTGTTTTGTTCTATATGAATCATAAATGTTTTGAGTTATATGTCCCTTAATGACTCTTCAACAAAGAAGCAAACTAAGCAGATTAGATAATATAAATAAAATCAAACATTGTTTAACCCTTTGATGACAGGGTTAATTTTTCGACATTGGAACAACGTTATAAACAAATTAAAATCCTGCGATCGTGCACGTAAGTTTTCAATGATGGGATCGGGTCAGGGGGGCGTCCCTGTGTTGCTAGGCACGCCCTCCAGACCGTGATCACATCCTGGAAGCACCGTTAACTTCAGGACAGACAAACAGCTAGGGCGTTCTATTCCGTCCTAACGGCGCTAAAGCCCAGCGCAGAACGGCGTTCAAAGGTTAAACCTGAATGCTTTATTTGAATAATGAATGTTTAATTTTGATACAATCAAGGTAAGAAGTGAGCGCCTAAAAGGCAGAGGTGGATTAAAACATTAAACCGTTAAATTTAATAATGCATAACAAATTTACAAGATTAAAAAACATGGATCCATGAGTACATAAATGACAATAAATAACAATAGATTAGAAAATTTAACAATCAAAAATCAAAAATAAAAAATTATGAAAAAATAAAATAAAATGATATGATCAGACAGGTGGTAATGCCACGTCAAATGGTAGGGTACCGTCTCTGATACAGCTGTATTTTTTATGAAAAACCAGTAAAATGTCCAATAATATATGCAAATATTAAAGTGATCCAAAATGTGAATCCAGTGTATGTGTCCAATAAAATGTTTATCCAATAAATTGTTTGTTGTGTTCAGTGTGTACAAAAACTTCTGTAATAAAAAACTACAAAAAGAAAAATCCAAAAAAAAGGAAATCCAAAATTTAAGTGATGCAAAATATAAGTGAAGAGTGCCAAAAATAGTGAAATTGGTAAAAAAAAAAAACAGAAAAAAACAAAAACGTAAATTCAGTGATCAAAACATGTAACAATAAAAAATGTTGTAAAAAATATTGTAAAAAATGGAGGCGATTCTTGAGTGGTTACTTTTCCTTATAATCCCATTGTGTATAGTGATACAAGTAAAAATCCTGTAAAAAAAATAAAAACAATACTATAGACAATTTGTAAAATACTTGTTTAAGGTATCAGAAATTATCTCACCAATTATATGTCGACGCGTTTCGGCCTGATAACAGGCCTTTTTCAAGACTCTGTTTAATTTTGACTTTCCTATCTCTGTCAGATGTATTCATAATATTGATACTCTCCCCATACATGAGGTATTCAGATTAACTTGCATTGCTTTATTAGATCTCTTTGCAAAATGTGTTTGCATGTTTCAGCTTATTTAAAAAAAAAGTGTTTTCATTGCTGGTTTTTACTAAGAACTTTACAACAAAGCAAAAGTGTGGATCATTTTTTTTTTCAATTATTTTTTCACTTGATACACACCTGATATTTTTCTCTATTTCTACCGCTGCACCTGAAACTTAATTGCTTCCTCGTGATTTCAGCAAATAATAGAAATCCTAGTAGCTGTTAATCTTACATCACAAAAGCAAAGAATAAACCAACATTTATGCTCAGTCCTACTCATTATTCTGCACAATGGTTGCAATAAAATCTATAAGAATTAAATATAACCTGGCAACACAAGTCTATAAATAAAATAATGTGTTATAACAAAATAATTCTGTTACAATAAATCATGTTATCTGAGCGCCGGCGTTAGTGCAGGTTTTCAGTTAACCTCATAAATTCAGGAGATTTCTGGGGTCGCCAGAATTGCTAATGTACTGAATTTTAAGATGTATCATGGGATCTTGGACTTTCATGTAACCTCTTGATTGCCAAAGAAGATTTCAAAGCTTGCTGTGAATTGTTATGCAAAATGATGTAGAAGTCTCTGGCAGCCAAGGGTTAAAACGATACCAACATGATATTATAAGAAAAACAAGACAGTTTATAAATCATTCTGTTCATTCACTTTAAAGGGACATAAAACCCAAATATTTTCTTTCATGATTTAGGTAAAACACACAATTTTAAACAACTTTCCAGTTTACTTCTATTATCATATTTGCTTCATTCTTTTGGTATCATTTGTTGAAGGAGTAGCAGTGCACTACTGGTTTCTAACTAAAAACATGGATGAGCCATGTATATATATATATGCAATCACCACTCAGCAGCTAGAACATAAGTTTTTTGCTTCTCCTGAGCTTACCTAGATAAACCTTTCAGCAAAGGATAACAAGAAAAGGAAGCAAATTAAATACTTGAAGTAAATTGGAAAGTTGTTTAAAATTGTATTCTCTGTCTAAATCATAAATGTCTAATTATGACTTTACTGTCCCTTTAAAAAGTATTTATATTATCTATCATATGGAAAATATTATGACAATCCACAAAGTTCCTTACTTATTTTGTTGTGCTTATCTGGGAAGTCACTAAAAACTCAACTTCATCACTTACAAATATTTTAATTTATAAATGGATTACTTGTATTATTTCAGTCTTTCCAGCATTTACCTAGTCTTCAGTTATCCCAATTACTCTGCTATTCTTTGCAGGTAGCTTACTAAAATGCACTCAATTTTGATTTCCCTTCTGCACACCCTGCATGTGTAACTCATAAGTGTCCAGTAAACATGGCTGAGGTGGCAACCCTACGTGTAACAGATAAGAAATTACCTTTTTTTTCTAATCACAAAGCTAAACGATCAGGGAAATCTTCCCAATAACTCTCTAGTTTAGTAGCTGTCCATGATTATTGCCACCTGGGAATCTCCTGAAATGTGCTTCATGATCACCTGACAACCTTTTATGACTTCACAGTTACTCCATTATTCTATGATGTCAATTCACTAAAACTGACACATTTCTCCATTCTTTAGTGAATAGACTTCTTTAAATAGCGCAGGAGTTAATGAGAATGGAAAGGCTGAAGTGGTCCAGGCTTGATTCCTACATTCTAGGGATTTTTAATAGGTCTTTTAGCCTGTATTCTAATACTTTAGCTTTTCAGGCATCTTCACCCCATCTCTCATTGTTTTGGGACTTTTGAGTCTATCACCGTCTGTTTGCATGCTTTTCTTTTCTTTTTTCATGACTTTGCCCTACAAAAATCTATCAGGTGTTTTGTACTGAGAAACCTCACAAATGACATTCTGATCCACCAATAAAACATGAGTTTTGGATTTATTTAATTCAGGAACATTTACCCTCTTGAAAATGTATTTTAACCTTTATCAGACAGTGTTTCTTCTCACACAACTTTTTATAAATGTTTAAATTATCATACATGCTCACTACAAATTTGACCAAATTTAATCACATCCTAGTTTAATAACAAAAAAGATAAATTACTGCAAAATATCATGTTTTTAAACAAAAAAAAACACATACACAAATAAAACATGATTAAAATTTCAATTAAATGGACATTGCAGTACAAAAATGACATAATCTGATTTGTTAGAACATGTAGTTTTAGTTAGTTAGTTAGTTTTTTTGTGTTTAGCCTTGTCATTGTGTCTGCTTGAAACCAGCTGTTCCCTTCAGCTCCCAAGCAGTATTTTATCTAGGTGTTAACCCCTTTGCAAGGGTTAAACACACAGATTTGGTGTGGTTAATGCTACCTCAAGCTCGTATTAGCAATTAGTGCTCCAAAAATTTACCAGAGATCAAACCTCTGGTTAATTTTAAAAAAGCCCTAATTGCCCCCAAATTAAACTGAATGGTGCCTTTTTAAAAATAAAAAAAATTGTAGCATCTTTAATTTTTACAATAATAACTGCACAAAGCAGTTTTTAGGGGTTAAAGTTAAGGTATGTTAGGAAAAAAACGGCACTTAAAAGTGCCTTAACATTGCAGTCCATGGGGACTGTGTTCACTGTAAATATTTATGCATTTGTTTATATACATATACATGTGTTAATATGTGTATATACACAGCGCTGTATACAGCAAACTAGAAATACACAATGTGTAGAAAAAAAACACTTTATTTTACTGACAGACCATGTCTTAGAATATTTAAAAAGATATAACATATACCTATTCACAAAGCAATAGTATTAAATGTTGCTATAGTATATAGTCCTAACATATAGGTTAAAAAACTGTTTGCACAATGGAGGGCAAATTAAAGTTTTTGAGATGAAATGGAGCACTATTGTCCCCACTTTCCTACAATATACAAATTTACAACACACACATATGCAGTATTAAATCACAAGTATCAAAACCTTTTAAAAAACTAAAAATCATATAGTACTCTGATAAATGAAGAGCGAGAGAAACTGCAAACACTTGCCTGGCCAGACTCTGTGTATGCGTTACCACTACTAGTTCAGGCCACGCCCCTTCCTCAGGTGTCTGACAATAGCAACATTTAATACTATTGCTTTGTGAATAGGTATATACTATATCTTTTTAAATGTTCTAAGACATGGTCTGTCAGTAAAATAAAGTGTTTTTTTCTACACATTGTGTATTTCTGGTTTATATTTGCTGTATACAGCGCTGTTTATATACTTTCATACAACCTTTCTTGTTGCTAAAAACAACTGCAGTTCAGCCCTTAATCAAGTGATTAGATACCTAGTATATACTAGTGGCATAAAATCTTTAGTTGATTGCAACTAAATTATACATTTCTCAGTGTGTGGCGCTCTCCTTTTTTAACCACATAAATATATATGTAAATATTCATATACATTTATATTTTACATTTGCCACCTATCTATGCACGACTTACCCTTTGCTGTGCTATGTTCTCTGCCGTATCTGTCGGCATGAGAATGAGGCTCCTAATAGAGCCTATGGAAGCGTGCTCTAATGAGCGCAAAGCTTCCCTGCATTGCGCGTTCGCATTGTGCTGAACTATTAATACCAGTGCACATTTGTGTGCACTGGTATTACTGAGTGAAGCGCAAATATCTCGCTCACGTAAGCGCTATTTTGTGCACCACTCGTAATCTGGCCCAAAGTCTTAACATAATCAGTGTTGTACAATGTAAAATTGATTGCAGTTAACATTGCATAGCAAATTGACAAGCTGATAAAAAGAGATTCATTCCTCTATTCTTATAGATTCTTTACAGATTATTCACCCTTGAATATTCAATATTGTACCCTTGAGTTCCGCAATGGATGCTTAAGCACACATTTTCTTCTGCTGGTGTTAATTTGGAGCAGTGATTCTCCAATCTGTCCTTGGGGAAACTAAACCTAGCCAGGTTTTTTTAGAATAATAACAGTAATGAATTAGTAAATATGGATGAGTGCAGTTAGTTGACAGAGTAAATAATGATAGCTGGTTATAACCAAAATGTTGTTGAAAAAGCCTTAATTCAATGTACGTATTTGGTAGATTAATTTAATTTCCAAGATAATGTATATGCTGTTTCCATCTGCTGTTAATGATATAAAAATACCCAGATTAGACTATGTTTTTACTAGCTCAAATAAAATTAGTCTATCAATCATCAGGAAAATTAAAGTAAAAACTCAGAGTGCATTTTTTAGAGGCTGTTATCTACTTTGTTTTCTTGGTATGCTTTTTTTTAAAGCATACCTAGGTAATCTGAACAGCAACAAAAAGATTAAGAGATAGCTGGTGATTGGTGGCTGCACATACATGACTTTTCATTGGCTTGCCACATGTTTTCAGCTAGATCCTAGAAGTGCATTGGTGCTCTGGAGATGACTTTAAATACCAATTTGCAGGCGTTAAACACATAGAGAGAGTGATCACATGATTCAATGGTTTATTTACAAAAGTTCCCCATATACATTAATGGCAAATTTTGTAGAAAAATCATTAGCTATACTTTTATAAAGGGTTTACGTTATGAACATCTCTATGTAAGAAATGAAGATATTTTACCTCAAAATGTCTTCAGCTTAGAAGAGTAACTGTCCTGGTAAAAGTTATACTTCAGCTACTGTCCAGCTGTAAGTTTAAAAAAAAAACTACAATAGCTATGATCTCTGGAGATTTCCTACTAAACTTCCTTAAACTAAATAGGTAAATAACATGACTGTGGCTGTACATTCCAGATGCAAACTCCCTTGCAAGTCCTGGGACAAGTATACTGATTGGCTGCTTAAAGTCTCTTTACAATGGGGTGTGAATACTTAGGACATTTTGAGGTAAATATCTTGCTTTTTATATAGAGTGATATTTTCTAGTCAACTTTTGACAGCTATGCTGCATCAATTTCAAGTGCATCAACATTAGAGTATCATGTCCCTTTAAGGGACATGAAACCCACATTTTTCCAATTATGATCCAGATAGAGCATGTGATTTTAAACAGCTTTCCAATTTACCTCTATAATCTAATTTGTTTTGTTATCTTGATATCCTTTGTTGAAAAGGATACCCAGGTAGACTCAGGAGCTGCTGGTTGGTGGCTGCACATATATGCCTCATGTCATTGGCTCACACAATGCCTTCAACTAGCTCCCAGTAGTACATTGCTGCTTCTTAAACAAAGGAATAGAAGTAAATTGGAAAGTTGAATTATCTATCTGAATCATGAAATAAATATTTTGTGTTTCATGTCCCTTTACTTTTATTACAAATCAATCTTACCACTGCTGTGAATATTTATGAATATTAAACTCACTTGGATATACATTTTCCGTCTGGATCTCGCTCCATAGATGTTGTTTTTTTTCTTTAAATCAGTAACAAACAAACATAGACAACAGGGAAACATCTTTATAGTGTAGAATTTATTGTAAGTGCAAAGAGTCCTCTGCAGACATGCAGGCACGCTTACATAATGAAGTCTCAGACATGTGAAGCATGTAAACAACTTACTGCCATCAATCCTATCAACACTATAATCACCAAGACCTCCTGTTCATTAAGCAACATACCCCTGATCCTCATATAATCTGACCAGGGGCTTGTTTTGGAAACTTCACTGGTGCATTATTAAGCCCAAACCTCTTGTGGAAGACTAAATGTAAAAACAACTTAATCTAAGAGTGATAAAATCTTATCTGCTGGTGGTCCTAGACCATTGCATTTGTACAAAATAAAATCACATAGCTAAATATCAAGAGTGTGGTGGTTGCATCTTCTGTGCCATTTTATATATTATTAACCCTAACTCTTCCATATTTACCAGTTTCCCTGTTCTGCATACAATTCTGGACACTTTAAAATGTCTGTACCTTGTAAATTCAGGGCAAATTGCAGTTTTGAGGTTTGGGATGATGAAATATTTAATAGGAGTACATATCTGAGGTCATATTCTGGTTATATAATTGCAAAGCTATGATGAATCCTCATCATAGCTTTGCAATTATATAACCAGAATATGACCTCAAATGTGTCTCTTTAACCATTGATAATAAATGTCACTACATATCATCATTGATCTAAGAAAAAGTAGAGTATAATCTATTAATAAATTTACGCCCTCTTGAAGAAGGGATGTTGCTGTTATCTTGGCTCCACTGTCCTACTATATCATGCAATAAAATGATATGAAGATTGCTATTGTACACTTAATTTTTTTCTCCATTGCTTATACAGTCAGGTGAAAGGGACACGAAAACCACATTTTTTCTTTCACGATTCAGAAAAAGCATGTAGTTTTAAACAACATTCCAATTTACTTCTATTACATAATTTATTTAATTCTTTTGGTATTGTTAATTGAAAAGCATACCTAGGCATGCTTATGTGCAGCAATTCATTACTGGGAGTTAGCTGTTGCTAATTGGTGGCTGCACATAAATGCCTCTTTTCATTGGTTTACCATATCTGTTCAGCTAGATCCCAGTAGTGCCCATTAGCGCATTGCTAAATCTTCAACAAATGATACCAAGAAAAGGAAGCAAATTTAAAAAATAGAAGTAAATTGGACAGTTGTTTAAAATCATGTTTTATTTTAATAATGAAATAAAAATGTTGGGTTTCATTTCCCTTGAAGTCCCAATCAGGAGCTGCAAGAATTGGCACTCCTGAAAAGAACAAGGCCAGCCAAAAGGAGAAGTTGCACTCATTTACCAATCAATGTCAATTTCCAATTTGGAAGGTGCAACCTATCTGTGTAACTTATTTGTAGAGATTCAAAATACATAATTATGTAGGGTTAGAAATCCAAAAATAAAATGCTCTAATAGATAGGGATGGGCGAATGTGCTAAAAGTGTAATTTGTTTGCTAGAACGAATAGTCTTGTGGACAATCGAATGTTGATAAGAATGAAAATCCATTAAAATCTGGTAATCAAATGTTATTTCCGATTATCAAATGTTAGTTTAGTTTTCAAATGTTCATAATTGGATTAAATATCAACATTCGAAATTTTAAATGTAACATTTGATATGACAAATACATTTCAGAAGTTCAATAGTTCATGTGGTTGGGAATTTATTAAATTGATAGAAATATATCAATTTGAAGGTTTCTATTTTGAATATTGCATAATATTGCACAATTTGAAAAAGTGAGCATTTGAAATACTATTACAAATAAATCAAATTGAATTATTTTAATTAGAATATTGCATAATTCAAATCAAATTATTAGAAAAATTTGAATCGAATATTACATTTAAACAAAGCATTAGAATATTACATTAAACGAATGTATGAATGTTGTACAAACATTCTAAATTCGAAATGAACAAATAAACGTGTTAAAATTAATTTCATTTTCTTAATGTTGCAAAACATTTGCCCATCCCTACTAATGAATTAGAACATTTAATTTTTGCATCAGAATGTTTCTTTATTGCACATGATTACCTTAAAATGGACATAAAAACTATATTTATTCTTTCATGATTCAGATAGAACAAACCATTTGACAACTTTCCAATTTACTTCTAACATAAAAATTAGCTTCACTCTCTTGTTATACTTTGCTGAAGGAGCCGTAATGCACTACTGGAGGCTAGCTGAACAAATCCGGTGAGCCAATCACCAGCTAGCCCCCCGTAGTTTAGGTTATGTACATATTCTTGTTCAACAAAGAATAACAAAAGAACATAGTACATTTGAAAACAAAAGTAGAATTAAAAGTGTCTTAAAATTGCATGCTCCATCTAAATCAGACACGTTTAATCTTGACGTTCTTATACCTTTAATTTCTACAGAATATCTGATAAAAGTTACCCTTAAATACAGTAATGCCTCTAGGGGATATTCAGTGCATCTACTCTCTCTACTACATTACTTTAAATATTACTGTTACCTTCCTACCCAGAAATATAAAACAAGATGCAGGTGTGATATTGCAGTACTTTACTAGTCGGTTTTTAACACACAAAAGACATTTGATAAATATAATCTTATAAAGGAAAATAAATAACTTTCCCTAAGGGAACAGATGTTTCTGCTGTAACTTGATGCTACTAGCTATGTAAATTATTCACTTTTACCAAGTACATTTCTTATCCCAGTCAAATCTATTTATTTCCTTCATGTGTATGGAAATAGGAAGATTGTCAGGCACATTTTAAAATTACCCCTTGCTGAATTTCTCTTGATTTGGTATTTTGGATTAATTGTGTAACCGACCAAATCTTAGTGGAATACAGCAAAGCTATAATTACACAAACATTCTGTATGCATTTTTTTCTTTGACCGATGAGATTCATGAATTATTTTGTTTTTTTGTTTTAAAAAGAATTCAACAGCTCTTCAGAAGAATATTTTAACAAGTTGCATATGTCTTGTCGCTCTTAAAATAGTAATAACAATAAGAAAGAAATAGCATTAAATTTGTAGTTAGACACAGCCTGTTTGACCCATTGAGTGACCCCAAAAATTTGGAAACCACTTGAATATATCATATCACAAAATGCAATTGATCCCAAACCAGATGTACTCCACATGAAAACACTAAATGCACACAGCTGGATATATTTTATTGAGGATATTTAAATTAGGATATGCTGTGCCGTATTTTTTATGTGGAGTTTGGAAAGTAAAACCACTGTTTAGATTAAGTATTAAAGTGATAGTAAATCTTAGCATTTGTGAAACACTAGGATTTACCAGTGTAACAAAAAAGGGGACTTTCAGTCATGAAGTATAAAATACTTCATGCTGAAAGTTCCTTTATTTGTCTGCAGCTTTCACTGCACTGAGCACCCATGGCCCTCCCATGGCAGAAGGCTATTTTGCACTGAGGTACTCTTAGCCAATAGCCATGTGGGCCAGCTGGCATTATGTTGTATGGCTAGCATGCTATTGGCTGAGTACCTCAGTGCAAAATAGTGTTCTGCTATACTTCATGACTGAAAGTCCCCTTTATTTTTTGCACTGGTAAAACGCTAGGATTTACTATCACTTTAAGTGTTAGTGTGTGTGTGTGTAATGTTGTGTGTTACCTACCTGATTTATCATCATCATATTTACTACAAAGAAATGTTTAAAAAACTGAAAAAGTATGTACATAGAAGAGTATCAATAACTTGTATTAATCAATTAAATAATTAATAGACAAGTAAATATTTGTAGCAACTTGTCTGAGTAAAGTCATTTTTTGCTTCTCATTGTTCTCATTGTTGACTGTCACCCCACATAATCTTGGGAAAACAATAAAATTAGAATAATGATTCTGATAAATCTTGTTGTTTATTTCATTTTCGCTTTATAGTACATGGTGGATGTTAAAGGGACAGTAAACACTAAAAATTTTATTGTTTAAAATAACACTGTTATATTAATACACTTTTTGCCTCTGTGATTACCTTGTATCTAAGCCTCTGCAGACTGCCCCCCTTTCTCAGTTCTTTTGACAGACTTGCATTTTAGCCAATCAGTTCTGACTCATAAATAACTCCTTGGGAGTGAGCACAATTTTTATCTATATGACACACATGGACTAATGCCCTCTAGCTGTGAAAAACTGTCAAGAAAATAGGCAGCCTTCAAGGGCTTATAGATTAGCATATAAGCCTACCTAGGTTTAGCTTTCAACAAAGAATACCATAAGAACAAAGCAAATTTGATGATAAAATTGAATTGAAAAGTAGTTTAAAATGGCATGCCCTATCTGAATCATGAAAGTTTAATTTGGACTTTACTGTCCCTCTAAGATGAGGGTGAAAGGTTATTTTATTGATTTGGGGTTAGGAGTTACTTGTTGATCCCCTAGCTTTCAGCCAAGGGACTATAAATTATGAAAGATGTACAACATTTTAAACGTACAGCATTTCATCAGTGCTTTAATGCTGTTTTCATTATTTTTTGTTCTGTTATTTTAAAAGTGACAGTGTTCACAAGTTACTTTTTTAGATAAAATAGTATTCATTGTTTAGTCATCATCAATTCATAATACAGATGTCATGAAGATTAGACGGGGACAGATTCAAATATGGATTGATCTGTAAAAGTCAGATAGTTGTCTAGGTATATATATATGTATATATATATATATATATATATATATATATATATATATATATCTGCAATATCAAACCCTTCATTTCCAATTTAAGCTTTCTTAGTCAAGATAGCAAAGTCAGTAGATACACCTGCGTTAGCTTCAATTTCAATATAAAACATTTCAGACAGATATATTTCATCATGTTAAATGCTGCACTTTTATATGAATTATAAAATATTATTATGTTTCTATTTGTAGTATGTTATAGTCAGAGTTTATTTGCTTACCTACCTACATAAAAATTTATTCTTTAATTAACTCAGTCTATGAGCAACATCCAGCATCCCTTGTGACTTATGCTGAACCCAGCTCATCAGCTGAGCTGATTTGTTATAATCCTTTACCGAGTACATTCATAAAAGTATATCATAGGAACTGTAGCTTTTAGTACATCCATGTGTCTAATTGAAGTAAAAGTAATATATATATATATATATATATATATATATATATATACAGTACAAAAGTGAGTACACCCCTCACATTTTTATAAATATTTTATTATATCTTTTCATGTGACAATACTGAAGAAATGACACTTTGCTACAATGTAAAGTAGTGAGTGTAAAGCCTGTATAACAGTGTAAGTTTGCTGTCCCGTCAAAATAACTCAACATACAGACATTAATGTCTAAACCATTGGCAGCAAAAGTGAGTACACCCCTAAGTGTAAATGTCCGAATTGGGCTCAAAGTGTCAATATTTTGTGTGGCCACCATTATTTTCCAGCACTATCTTAACCCTCTTGGGCATGGAGTTCACCAGAGCTTCACAGGTTGCCACTGGAGTCCTCTTCCACTCCTCCATGATGACATCTCTGAGCTGGTGGATGTTAGAGACCTTGCACTCCCTCATCTTCTATTTGAGGATGCCCCACAGATGCTCAATAGGGTTTAGGTCTAGAGACATGCTTGGCCAGTCCATCACCTTTACCCTCAGCTTCTTTAGCAAGGCAGTGGTTGTCTTGGAGGTGTTTTTGGGGTTGTTATCATGTTGAAATACTGCCCTGCGGCCCAGTCTCCGAAGGGAGGGGATCATGCTCTGCTTCAGTATGTCACAGTACATGTTGGCATTCATGGTTCCCTCAATGAACTGTAGCTCCCCTAGTGCCGGGAGCACTAATGCAGGCCCAGACCATGACAGTCCCACCACCATGCTTGACTGTAGGCAAGACACACTTGTCTTTGTACTCTTCACCTGGTTGCCACCACACACGCTTGGCACCATCTGAACCAAGTAAGTTTATCTTGGTCTCATTGGACCACAGGACATGGTTCCAGTAATGCATGTCCTTAGTCTGCTTGTCTTCAGCAAACTATTTGCGGTCTTTATTGTGCATCATCTTTAGAAGAGGCTTCCTTCTGGAACAACAGCCATGCAGACCAATTTGATGCAGTGTGCGGTCTATGGTCTAAGCACTGACAGGCTGACCCCCCCACCCCTTCAACCTCTGCAGCAATGCTGGCAGTACTCATACGTCTATTTTCCAAAGACTTCCTCTGGATATGATGCTGAGCACGTGCACTCAACTTCTTTGGTCGACTATGGCGAGGCCTGTTCTGAGTGGAACGTGTCCTGTGAAACCGCTGTGTGGTCTTGCCCACCGTGCTGCAGCTCAGTTTCAGGGTCTTGTCAATCTTCTTATAGCCTAGGCCATCTTTATGTAAAGCAACAATTCTTTTTTTCAGATCCCCAGAGAGTTCTTTGCCATGAGGTGCCATGTTGAACTTCGAGTAACCGTTATGAGAGAGTGTGAGAGTGATAACACCAAATTTAATATTCCTGCTTCCCATTCACACCTTAGACCTTGCAACACTAACGAGTCACATGACTCCGGGCAGGGAAAATGGCTAATTGGGCCCAATTTGAACATTTCCACTTAGGGGTGCACTCACTTTTGTTGCCTACAGTTTAGACATTAATGGCTGTGTGTTGAGTTATTTTAAAGGGAACAGCAAATTTACACTGTTATATAGGCTGTACACTCAGCAAAGTGTAATTTCTTTCTTCAGTGTTGTCACATGAAAAGATATAATAAAATATTTACAAAAATGTGAGGGGTGTACTCATTTTTGTGAGATACTGTGTGTGTGTGTGTATATATATATATATATATATATATATATATATATATATACATATACCTGGTACTTCATGTTTTGTTCTAAAATAATTCAACTATGACAATTCTAGACTCTTTTCCATTGCTGAAAATGTCCATGTGAACAACATAAATTGATGGTTATTTTTCTAGTAAGTTTTGTCTTTCAACTAGAAGTCTATAAAAATTAAAATAAATATTTAGCATTTTAAGATTTATCCAGCTTTACCAAGTCTTTTATTATTCTATAAAGTAGATTCACCAAAGCTCATTCACTTCTTCATTCTTTAGTGAATCAACTACCTAGAATAACACAGGAAGCTGGCGAGAATGGTGAAACCGGAGAGACTTGATAGCGCTAAGAGCATTTTCCTAGTGCTTTGGCTTAATTTTCAGTTCTTCACCTGCCCATCATTTCTTGGTCTTGCTGTACACCCCGTTCACATCTCAGTCATGTGAAATGTATTGTAGTATGTTTCCACACATAAGTATATAACAAAACAGTTGTGACCTTCTAAGAAAAGAAGTCATAATAGTCTTCAAGGGTATATTTAGCTGCCATACACAGGTGCCCTTTATAAAGGTAAAAAAATGAGAAATAAATATATGTCTCTCATCCAATGTCAAAAGAATGATATCCTTCTATTTTTACTGGTATTGAATGTAGACACTCTAACCTCACAGGTCCTGAACTGGCAATTCTGAAGAGTTTGATTGCTTGCTTGATTGTTTGCAGGATAACTGTAAGATTGTCAGTGACAGGGTAATTTAGTGGAGATTGCAATGTCAGACTATATCCAAGGGGGCTTGCTGGCACAAAGATGTGATTGTCATGACTGACAGGCCACTGGGAGATTGGTGTGCCAATTTAAAGTTCAGCGTGTCATCAAAAAACGCTAAACTCAAGAAGTCCATTATCATGCCGCATGATGAGGTCATTACGGGTATAACAGTTCCACACATATTAATAACAAAAAAAAACTAGAATGGGACATACCTTTTTCATTTCTAGAAGACTATAACCACTTTATAGAGATCTACATTTGCTATCAAATCAGATCTTTTGTATGCGCAAATAAGTGTTTTTTTTTCATTAGCATTGAATAGGAAGGTCTACATGTACTGATATACTCACTTAAACAGGAAAGAAAAAAAATACAGAGAGAAGATAAACACTTTTTTGTTTGCAAAACTTACATATCAACATTGAATTCCCCATAATGGGCTAGATTACAAGTGGAGCGATAATGTACTGCGCACCCGTAAACAGGCAAATAACGAGCCATTACAACATTTTCTAAAAGTGCCCCAATTGCCTCTTAACATAAAGTATATTTTAGTTTTTTATTTAAAAAAATTATTTTGTTTTTTAAATTAAAAACAACTGCACTAGGCAGTTTTTGGGAGCTAAAGATGGCGGGTGTGGGGGTGTTAGAAAAAACTGAAAGTGCCTTTACATTGCGGTCTACATAACTGTGTTTTCCCAGTAAAATATATATGTATATGACTTTATACATATACATTCATGTGTTAACTTGTGTATATACACAGATAAATATAAATATATACAGAATATATATATATATACATATATTCATATACATATATATTTATAAATGCTGCCCATTGCTGTGTGACTTACCCCCTTCGCTGTGCTAGTTCTCATGCTCCCATTGGTCCCTATGGAAGCGCGCTCTTGTTAGCGCAATGCCTCCGTGCAATGTGACCGTGAGGTCGTGTTCGCATTGCACCTAACTTGTAATACAAGCACACATTTGCGTGCACTGGTTTTACTTAGTGAAGTGCAAATATCACTTTCGCAAAAGTGATATTTTATGCTCAACTTATCATCTAGCCCAATATGTTTAAGCATGTGTAGTTTTATATACAGTATATATATGTATATATATATATATATATATATATATATATATATATATATATATATATATATATATTACTTGTAATTTACCTGCATTACTCAGACTTGAGAATGCCAACCCTGCAGTGATTGGACGATTAAAGTAAGAACTTATTTATATCTGTCCCTAGGAGGAGACAGGACAAACATATCCAAAAGGACCTTTAATGTTATCGCCCTGCACTGTAAAACAATGCAAACTTTGAATTAAAGATAATTTTAAGTGATATTCTAATATTTATTTTGTATGCAGATATTTTTCAATGTAACCATTGACTGATGATATATATTATGCATATATAATTAATGTTCCTTTAGTAACACACAATGCCACTTTGCTTCTTTTATAGTGTGGTACCACATCTGTCTGATCTTGTGTTTTATCTCCTCATCACTATCCTTAATTTCAGGCTCATTTCAAAATACAATAAGCACTCCAAGTCAGTGATAGCCCTATTGTAAAATGTATTATCCTTATGAAATTGCCATTATGTAATTTGAATAGTGCTACAATATTTTGTATTATTATTCCATAAATTTAACCACTATTACATCCAATTTTTTTACAGCAAAAATGTAAATCTTTATTTTAAAAATGAAAAATGTATGAAGAGTACATAACATCTATCTTGTTTAAATGAATGTATAAAGCTATTATTTGTTTGAGAAATGCATCCACATTCTTTGCTAATCACTCATATTGTCTTCATGCAGATGGTCTTGTGGACTGTTTGGATCCAGATTGCTGTCTCCAGTTAACGTGCCAGTCGAGTTTGCTTTGCCGCGGATCACGTGATCCTCTTGATATCATTCAACAAAGCCAGTCCGGCTCACCAGCTGTAAAATCTTTCTATGACAGAATCAAACTTTTGGTGGGAAAAGACAGCACACACATAATTCCTGGAGAAAATCCTTTCAACAGCAGGTACAAAATAGAAAGATTAATACAGATTTAGAGGATCATATGTAGTTAAAAGAAAGGGCTTAAAACAGCTGTGCTTGCTTTATTTTTTTCTTTTATCTTTAATCATATATCTAAACTTTGTAACAGTCGTCCATTTTCTACTTTCATCAACAATCATATTTCACTTTTTTTTTTATTGAGATTCAAAAATATGTTTTAGATAAATGACTCACAGGCTGCTTAAAGGGACAATAAAAGGGCATGCAATCCAAAATATTTCTTTCATGATTCAAATAGAAAATAACAATTTTAAACAATTTTCCTATTTACTTTGATTATCTAATTTGCTCAATTTGTTTGATATCCTTTGTTGAAGAAGCAGGCTGAATGCATTGGGTGAGCCAATAAGATGAGGCAAGCAGCCACTTAGCCTACCTTGGTATTCTTTTCAACAAAGGATATGAAGTAAAGAAAAAAAGATAATAGTAAATTAAAAAGTTGTTTTAACTCACATGCTCTGTTTCAATCATGAATTAAATAAATTGTGTACATTTTATAAAGGCAGTATGAAGGTTATCCCCCCCCCCCACCCCCCCAGTCATACGTGCTGCCATGTTGAATTCTCTCTGTTCACTAGATTCCATTGCAGACCTGTTCGCAGATGTGCAGCAACACTCCTTTAGACAGCTACAATATAACCTAGGTTTCAAAATGACAAAATAGCAGCACCCATGAATAGAGGGAGGCGAGAAAATGTTTTCCAACCTTGACTAAATGTATTAAAAAGGGACCTTTATTTCTTTGCATGGTCCAAAGTACATTTGTACTTTGCACCATGTAATGAAATAAAAGTCCTATATTTAATAAATTTCATCAAGGCTGGAGTAACTTTTTTCCTTTTTGACTATTCATGATGGAATGGCTGACCCTGATCTTCGTACCTGAATTGAAAAAACGTGGTGCTGTTCCTTACACCTTTTGATTTATAAGATAATCTGAGGGCTTTGTTCCCAAGAGAACTCCTCATAAAGGACTAGAATACAAGTGCAAGCAGTATGGAACATGCCATTTGCATTATTGTGCTGTTGTTATAAGCCCATGGTTAATAATTATTGTGTGTGTGTTAGTATAGTGTGTGCTACTCTATTCATATGCAGGTATGTCATTTTACTCAGACAATAGATTTCTAGGAGGGTCCTCAGTAAAATTCATATCCCATTTTTTAATTATAAAACATCCAATAAAAATAATTATGTTAATGTTTGTTTGTTAATTTCAAGTATTTACATTTTTATTTTTAGGAAAGTAAATTAAAAATGTAAAAACAAAATATATGAATGAAGGTGTACTGGGTATTTCCAGCATCCCCCCTTAGAGGTTAATGGCAAAAAAAAGTGGAAAAAACACCCCACTCTTGGGTAAACACGATCACCTATTCTTATGTGCACTATCCCGACATGAAAGTAGGAATAGTTTACATTCCAACATTTTTCGCATTGAAATATATGTTCTATTTATTCATAAATACATTTTTCTACATATAGCTAATGGTATTTTAGTACAATATCTGTCTATACATATATATATATATATATATTTATTTAGATGATTATATATAGGTATAGATATATACAGATATATAGAGGAATTTATATTTAGAAATATTTAGAACTGATTCTGCTATTTGCATAACATATTAAAAATGAATATTGCATAATTATTTTTTAACATGTTTTAATCTACTTAACTGCAAAGGTCTCAAATGCACTTCTTTAAATACCTACATGCACATATAAATACATAAATACTAGGGATGGGCGAATGTGTAAATTTTCGAATTTCGAATGTAGAACGAATGTTAATACCGAAAATCAAATTCTAAATCCGAATGTCGATAAGAACGAATATTCTTAAAAATTCGAAAATCAAATGTTATATACAGTTTTCGAATGTCACTTTCGAATTCGAATGTTTATAATTATATCGAATGTCCACATTCGAAATTTCAAATTTAACATTCTTAAAAAATACTATTCAGAAGTTCAATAGTTCATGTGGTAGGGTGGGAATCTAGTAAATTGATACATAAATAGATACAAATTTATCATTTCAAATGTTTCCATATAGAATATTGAATAATTCGAATATTACATTTAAAGAAAGCATTAGAAATACTATTACAAACATATAAATTCGAATTTTTCGAATTCGAATATAAATTCGAATTTTTCGAAATCGAATATATCATAATTCGAATATTACATTTAAAGAAAAAGCATTAGAAATACTATTAAAATCTAAATTCGAATTTTTCAAATTCGAATACACGTATTGCATAATTCGAATATTACATTTAAAGAAAAAGCATTAGAAATACTATTACAATCTAAATTCGAATTTTTCGAATTCGAATATTGCATAATTCGAATATTACATTTAAAGAAAAAGCATTAGAAATACTATTACAATCTAAATTCGAATTTTTCGAATTCGATTACACGTATTGCATAATTCGAATATTACATTTAAAGAAAAAGCATTAGAAATACTATTACAATCTAAATTCGAATTTTTCAAATTCGAATATTGCATAATTTGAATATTACATTTGAAGAAAAAGCATTAGAAATACTATTACAATCTAAATTCGAATTTTTCGAAAAGAATATTTTCGAATGTAATCATAAAATTTGAAACCGAACATTCGAAAATCGAATGTTAGAATGTTATGTAAACATTCGAAATTCGATTCGAATGAACGAATGTGTTAAAATTCGTGCCGTTTTTCGAATGTTGCGAAACATTCGCCCATCCCTAATAAATACATATGTACTATATATATACTGTATGTATATATATATATATATATATATATATATTCATATACATTTTTAATATATATTTTTAATCATTTTTATTAGATGGTGTTATTATGTGTGTAACTATACTTTGTAATGAATTGTTGATGTGCTTTGTGCAACTTTTATGTTTCGCAAAATAGTTAAATTGCGATTACGCTGAAGTGATCATTTTTACTTTCAAATTGTAATGCCAGTGGTAAGCCCAATGTGTGCAAAGCCCCGCAATAAACCCCTTATTGCTGGGGCGCAAACGTTTGCGCCCCACTCGTAATCTGGCCCATAATGTGCAGCAACAACTTTCAGATCTGTCATTAGCTAATTTGTTGCTGGTTGCCACAAATTTAGAGTGCTGTGAATAACCACAATGTTTGCTTTAGAACTTTTCATTTTTGTTGTATTATACATGAAATGGTTTACTATCTTCTCTTTAAAGTTAAACCTCAAAGATAATGCACTATTTTGGCAACTTTTGTGTTTTTTTCATGTGTTTTTAACTTACCTTAGAAGATATACATATATATATATATATATATATATATATATATATATATATATATAGGACTATCTATTTATTTATAAATACATAGAATACATTTTGCTATGTGCAGAACATTGGAATGTGAAATATTTACAGTAAAAACACAGTATAACACTTTATTAAATATGAATATTGCATACATTTTACATGTTTTCATCTTTTTAAATGCAAAGGGTTATAATGCACTTATATATAAATGTCTATATATGTGTACATATGTATTTATGTGTATATATGTCTGTAAATACATATATACACATATAAATATGTAAATACATATGTACACATATATAGACATTTATATATATATATATATATATATATATATATACATACACACACATACATCTTTAGAGATGTATATGTATTAATGTCTATGTTAAAGCCCTTTGCCTGCCTTTTTTTCCTAACACCTGAGACCTTATACCTTTGAACAAAAAAAGAGCAGTTATCTGGGCACTCGAGAGGGTAGTAAAAAGTTAAATCTTTATTAGAAAAAGTGGTTTAAATATCCAAAGATATTGCAAGAGGGACAGTCTTCCTTGTACCTCTTGCATATCTATGCTTTTTTAAACCACTTTTTCTAATAAAGATTTAACTTTTTACTACCCTCTCGAGTGCCCAGAGAACTGCTCTTTTTTGTTCATATATTGGGGGAACAGTTCCTACCGCCAATCTGAGGCACCGCATTGCAATTAGGAACTGCTTTTTTCTTTTTTCTTGGAATCAGTGTACTTTTCATTCACTGGCCCCTCTGCTTTCAGTTGCGGCAACTGCTGATGACCTCATATTTTTGAACCCTTGTAACTTTTGTGTGCAATATAATGAGTGTAACTGTACTTTGTAATGTATTTTGGTGTGTTTTTTACACTTTTTTTGCGAAACAGTTAACCACAGCTCTGAGGATGCACTAACCAGACAAGCTTTAACTTGAATTGTCCTCAAAAAATCGCGTTTACTTTCAATTAGAAATACCAGCGCAATTTAACCTACTGGCAAACAATGGTGAAAAACAGGTATCGCTTGCGCAAAAATGTTTGCGCTCCACTTGTAATCTAGCCCATAATGTGCTAAATTACAAGTGGAGGGCTAATTTGTCAGGGGCCTGCAAATAGGCAAATTCATTACAAGTGGCTAGCTATTGCTACTGCAAACTCGCAATTAGCGCTCAGAAAATTTAACCAGAGGTTACATATATATGTACATGCTTATATATGTATGTGCTAATATGTTTATATACACATATTAACACCTAAATATATATGTATACAAGCATATACATTTACACTTTGCTGCCCATCGCTGCTGGACTTACCCCCTTTGCTGCGCTAGTGAGACACGCCATGAGAACCAGGCTCCCATTGGAGCCTATGGAAAAGCGTTCTCATGAGCACAATGCTTTCGTGCAATGTGAATGCGAGGTAGTGTTGGCATTGCACCTAACTCCTAATACCAGCGCACATTTGCATGCGCTGGTATTACAAAAAGGACAGCAAATATCGCTTTAGCAAAAGCAATATTTTGTGCTCCACTTGTAATCTGGCCTAATATGTGTTAATCAAATAAATAGTTTCTTGTTCCTCCCTTTTAAATAATTTCTGCTAACAGGTGGTATTTTTTATGCTTGAGATTGTTAGTCACTAAGAAAAAAGCAGAGGCAAAATGATAACACATTTCAGGTGTCTCAACACAATGTTCGTCAAACTTCTTTACTGTGTTGAATCAACTAAGGCTATTAGCTGTACAAATAAACAGCTACTACTTTTATAACAGTTGTATCAGAAACCTAAGAATTAAAATATGGAAGTTCTTTACTTTCCCTGGTGGAAAATGTAATATTTGTTTAGGGACAGATATAAATGAGCTCCTACGCTGATAAACAATCACTGATGAATGTTGTAGGCTCAGAGTTTAGAATCATGCAGTGTGCGCTCCAGTCTCTCTTGGGAAGTGGGGAAAAATTACAGGAAAAAGTTGTCCAAATAAATAATTATAGCACATTAAAAAACAATAATCCTATGCATTATGAAACATTGTATGGGGCATTACATATTCACTTTAAAGGGACATTAAAAACTAAATAAATGCTAGATAGAATGATACGTTCAAACAAGAGATTAGTCTGAGAATAACATGTAGATGTATCTTTTAAAGTTTCATTAGCTGTTTAAATATTGACAAAATAAGCGTTAAGGTTTAGTGTCTATAAAACAATAGGGGCTGCCATGTTGTAACTTAGGTTACCTTATTTGCTGTGGCCAATTAGGGACAGTTATAAATAGGTCACTAAAGTGTGCGGCCAATGGCTGAGTGGAATATAAGTGTTCTGCCTTTCCATTTCTAACAGGAACTGAAAAGCTCACAATTTCACAATGAAATTACAGGAAAAGAGGACAAAATAAGTAATGAAATTATATTGCAGAGTTTATATATAAATATATATATATATATATATATATATATACAGTTTATCATTTTATATTACCATCAAAAAGTGTTACTGTCCCTTTATATCCCTTTAATTAGAATGGAGCTGTTATCTGTGATTGTATTGCTCATAGCGTATCCTAACTACTACTTATGTCTGTGCTTTTATATGTTAGAATTCTGCTTCTACAATGAAGAACCATATAAGTATATTGCTGTCACAAATAAGCGGTATTTAGTTATATTGCTCCTGCAAATACAGCTACTTTGCTACTTTCTGTCATGTTATTACTTTTGTTTATCACATAATAGGCTGAAGATCTTTATAGAACTGCGACAAATGGACTCAGTTTATCGTAGCTATGAGACATCCTGCAGGCATAGACGTTTGAATCTGTTGGGCTGTAGTTCAAGGTCATTTAAGACCAGCACAGCCCGTAGAGGACATTAAGACACATTCATACTAGTAATATCTTGGCAGGAGACTTCTCTCTACTATCAACTTCTATTTAATTTACAAAAGAAAAAATATATATTGATAGTTTTCATTTCTGTGTAGAAAACGGCATAACATTCTTAGAACAGTGTGTAGAGAAACAAAGTAAACTTGGTTTCAACATCTGACTTTTAAAAAGTGGGTTAGAAAATCATTTCTAGTATCCATATCTCAGGTGAACCACAAACTACTTATTGCTAGCAATACCCACAAAGAACAAATTAAAGGCATATTGGTGCTTACAATTAAGATAGATGTGCTGAGATTACACAATTTTTTTTAGCTTTACTATTGATTGATGGGTAATATGCGATGGTATAACAGAGTGAAAAGCTAAATGCAATGAATTGATTTTCACAGCTCTGACAGGGATCCCATTATCTTCTGTGAGACGCAGGACATTTTCTTCCCTTCTTTCTAAAGCTGGGAGCTGGTCCAGGAATTTTCGGTGTCAAGAATCACTGTATGTTCCAAATTATCTAAAAACTATTAAATCTAGCTAGAAAAGCGACATACCTGCCAATTTGCCACCTCTGCAAGAAACAATGCTTTCCTTTGTCTGATTCCCTTTTTTTGTATGGGCTAAAAAACGTTGTTGTAATATAAATAGAGAAGCAAAGAAGCATGATAATTGAATGCATTTGATAAACAGAATAACAGCAAACAGCTTCATATATTTGGTGTCACATTCCTTTCATAGAAGGAAAGTAAAGTAAAGCAAATGTAACCAAAATAATAACTTTAAAGTAAAGATCAACTTCACGCAACTGCCCCACGGCATTGGATAGACTTTGTAAAATGAGGGTGGATTAATTAATCAAATATGTTATATTTCATTATTTTTTTTAAAAAAATTACCTTTTGAGCGCTCCAACGATAAGCGCAGCATTCCGTCCGGCATTTTGTCAAATTTATTGACAGATGAAGATTCTTAAAAGAACGAATCCTTGTTTCCCCCCTGGGGCGTTTAGCCCCTTTGCATAAACGTCACGGCCCAGGAGCAAACAAGGATTCGTTCTTTTAAGAATCTTCATCTGTCAATAAATTTGACAAAATGCCAGGCGGGAGAGCTGCGCATATCGTCGGTGCGCTCAAAAGGTAACGTTTGTTTTTTAAAAATACTGAACTATAACAAATTTAATTAATTAAACCCACCCTCATTTTGCAAAGTCTATCCAATGCCGTGGGGCAGTTGCGTGAAGTTGACCTTCACTTTAAAGGGTAGCGTACTTGGATTCTTTATTTGCTTTTTAAAAGTGGATCTTTCATATGCATTTGTTTTTTATAACGTTCATTCTGAATAGATCTACTTTTTTTTGTCAAGCTGCTTCTAAGTCACCACCAATAAAACTGGTATTATAAGGCATTGAGCAATGAATACTTAAGGTGACTAGCGCTGCTGTTTGGGTCAGTGGCAGTTTCTTGTAATATTTGTGCTAACATAGAATCAATATTGATTGTGCTTGAGATTCGTTAATATTAATAAATTCATTATTCTTTTCATAAAAAAAATCCACCACACAACTTTACCCCTAAACCTTCAGAACCCCCATTGCAAAGACCTACTACAATATTTAACCCCTAAACTTCCAGTACCTCATCCCAAAAATCCACCACACAACTTAACCCCTAAACCTTCACAACCCCATCACAAAAAAACACTACAAAACTTAACCGCTAAACCGCCACATACACCCTTGCAAGAAACCTACATAACTTAACCCCTAAACTGCCACAACTCCCATTGCAATAAAAACATACACTACTTAACCCCTAAACCAACACAACTCCATTACAAAAACCCTAACCTACTTAACCCCTAAACCACCACAACCCCATTACAAAACCCTAACCTACTTAACCCCTAAACCATCACAACCCCATCACAAAAAAACCCTACACTACTTAAACTATAAACCGCCATAAACCCATCGCAATAAACCACTAATCTTCTTAAAGGGACAGTCTACTTGAAAAAAAAACTACTAACCTAGGCTATTAACCCCTTAACCACCACAAAACCCATTGCAAAAACCTGCTACACTAAACCACCACAACCCCCATAAAAAACTTCAGTTACAACCCACCTCGCAAATACTCACTACACTACGTAACCCCTAAACAGCAACAATCCATTTTGCAAAAAAAAACTATGCTACTTAACCCTATACTACCATAATCCCTTTGCAAAAAACTAAACTACTTAACCCCTAAACTGCCCCAGCCTCACCACAAGAAACCCTACACTACTTAAACAGACAGTCTACTTGAAAATTATTATTTAAAAAGATAGATAATCCATTTATTACCCATTGCCCAGTTTTGCATAACTAACACTGTTGTATAAAATGGATAGTCAACACTAGAATTTTTGATGTTTCAAAAGATAGATAATCCCTTTATTATCAATTGCCCAGTTTTACATAACCAGCACAGTTATACACTTTTTACCTCTGTGATTACCTTGTATTGAAGCCTCTGCAAACTGACCCCTTATTTCAGTTCTTTTGACAGACTTGCATTTTAGCAAATGCAAATAAACGCAGCAGCACCTTAATAATGCATCAAAGGTATCTTTTATTTGTGAGACATCACAGCTTACAGTAACAACGTTTCGGTCAGTCAATGACCTTAATCATGTTATTTTAGCCAATCAGTGCTGACTCATAGGTAACTTCTCGTGCATGGGCTCAATGTTATCTATATGACGCACATGAGCTAATGCCCTCTAGTGGTGAGCCTATCTAGGTTTAGCTTTCAACTAAGAATACCAAGAGAACAAAGCAAAATTGGTGATAAAAGTAAATTGGAAAGTTGTTTAAAATGGCATGCCCTATTTGAATCATAAAAGTTTATTTTGGACTTGACTGTTCCTTTATTATACTTTATAACTCTATGATTACCTGTATCTAAGCCTCTGCGGACTACACCTTACCCTGCCCCTTGTCTCAGTGCTTTTTTTTTTTTATAAATTTGCATTTTAGCCTATTAGTGCTTGTTCCTGCATAACTCCATGAGAGTGAGCAGAATGTTATATATATATATGGCACATATGAACTAGCACTGTATTGCTGTGTGCAAGATTGTAAAAAGCTAAAGAAAAGCACTAAGATACGAAGTGGCCTGCAGGGGCTTAGAAATAAGCAATCTTAGAGGTTCTAAAGTATATTAATATAACAATGTTGTTTATGCAAAGCTGGGGAATAGGTAGTAAGGTATTATCTATCTTTTTAAACAATAAAAAAATCAAGTAGACTGTTTCTTTAACCCCTAAACTGCCACAACCCCAACACAACAATCCTACACTATTAACCCCTAAACTGAAACAACCCCATCGCAATAAACCCCTACACTACTTAAATCCTAAACCACCACAACCCCCATCACAATAAAACCCCTACACTACATAACCGCTAAGCTGCCACAACCTCTATCAAAATAAAAACCTGTACACACTATTAACCCCTAAACCCCATCACAATAAACCCCCTATTCTATTAACCCCTAACTGCTAACCCCCAAGTCCTATAACCTAAGACCTAACAATAAAAAACACCTAAAAATAATAAAGCCCTATACTAAAACTAAAGTACCCTAAAAAATAAAAAGCTCCCCATTAAATTCTCATATCCTAAAACTAAAGTACCCATCAAAAAAGCCCCTCTTAAAAAAAAACTATCCCAAAACTAAACTAAGAAAAAAAAACTAAAGTAAAAATAAAATCCCCCCTAAAAAATCTAACACTGGAACTCCATTTTACTCACCATCTGTGATCCGTAGGGGTCCCCTACTTTTCTTCATCCGGTGGCAGCTCCTCATGGGGTGGCAGGTTCTTGGAGGTGATGGGTTTAAAGCGATGATCCTCTTTTCAACGGTGTTCCTCCTCTTATTCCTTCCATGTATCTTCATGCTGTCCGTGCAGCACACTGAGTTTTAATGTCTGGCAGTTCTGTTGGTTGATTTCAAATTCAATTTCAAACCAGCCAATAGAAGTAGCTTTTTTTAAATCAGCCAATAGGAAAAAAGCAAATTTTGTAGCCCATTTGATTTATAAACCCGCCACCCGAAAGGAGCCACCACCACTCTTGAGTTGCTGCCATTGGATGAAGAAAAGAAGAGGACCCCTGCAGATGGTGTATGAGGAGTAAAACTTGGGGTTCTAGTGTTAGTTTTTTGGGGGGAGTTAATTTTTTTTTTTTTCATAGGTTTTTTTTTAGTTCATTTTTTCGGAGAGGAGTTTTTAGTGGGGCTTTTTTCTGACAAATTTCCTTCAGTTTTCATGCCCTCTGTATCATGCGATAGACATCATCCAACTGCAGATTGATATTTGTTTAAACTGTGAAATCTTGCACATGCTGAGTAGGAGCGGGTGCCTCATAAAGTGTGCATAAAAAAACTGTACACAATTGGATCATGTAAGTAAATTGGAAAGTCTATTAAAATTGTGTCCTCTACCTGAATGAAAAACATTTATTTTGACTTTAATTTTACCTTTAAAAAGATTTTATATATTTAATTTTGTACATAAAACTATTTTTAACAGGTATTATTGTTAATCTTTCATGTGCACAATAGATCATCTTGAGTACAAGGTCTCTTTAAGGGCAAAATGAGAAAGGCTGAATTGCAACATTTCAATATCACTTAAGTACATTTCTCCTGATAAAGTAATGTAAGTGTTCTAGAAAAGCTTGCCTTTCAATCAATCTTACTAAACCACTAAAACACATCACTTTTCCTAAATGGAATCTTTTACAGTTTAACATTGCAATACTGTTTACCCATTTTTAGTTAATTAAAATATTTATCATAGTGATATAGTATCTCAATAATACATATTCATAACATTATATACTGTTCATACTAGAACAAACAACACTGCTGTGTTTATATAGTTTTGGGCTCTATTCCATTAAACTTAACAATATAGGACTTAAAGGGACACTGAAACCAAATTTTTTCTTTTGTGATTCAGATAGAGCATGAAATTTTAAGCAATTTTGTAATTTACTCCTATTATCAAATGTTCTTTATTCTCTTGGTATCTTTATTTGAAATGCAAGAATGTAAGTTTCGATGCCGGGCCATTTTTGGTGAACAACCTAGGTTGTCCTTGCTGATTGGTGGATAAATTCATCCACCAATCAAAAACTGCTGTGCAGAGTTCTGAACCAAGAAAAAAGCTTAGATGCCTTCTTTTTTATATAAAGATAGCAAGAGAACGAAGAAACATTGATAATAGGAGTAAATTAGAAAGTTGCTTAAAATTGCATGCTCTATCTGAATCACAAAAGAACAATTTTGTGTTCAGTGTCCATTTAAAGAAGACATGTGTTTGTGCTATTCAGAGTATTATATTAACTTATTATCCATCCATCTATCTATCTATCTATCTATCTATCTATCTATCTATCTATCTATCTATCTATCTATTAATATATCATTTTTCTGTCTAATTAGCTTTAGATCTATTGGTTTCTGTGTATCTATATATCTAGGTAATTATATGTGTGTCCACCTATTTTTTTTATGGTGCACACAAAGTATAGGTAAAAAGAATACCATAATGCTTCTCTTCCACCTCTTGAACTGAATTCTTACTCATCCAGTAATTTCACCTTTATAGGGGTTGTCACCTTCCCGCTATTAAGAAAATGTTCTTGTTTCTTTACTTTGTTAGGTTCAGTTAAATAGAGAACAATAAGTTCTTGTTTTTTTTTTTTTTAAAAGAAACTATAAAATTGTTAACAATAAACAAGTCACTGAAGAAAGGAACAGCAGTAAGGTGTTAGTTAACCCATTGCTTTTTATGAGCTAGCTAATACCATTTCCTATTAGATCCTTAGCTAAAGGGATATAATAGATTTTTATACTTACTAAATAATGGAAATAGAACTTGGTCCTGCATAGGGGCGGAACTACTATTGGTGCAGCAGCAGGCGCAGTGGCTGTGCAGCATACTCATTGTATTGTATCCCATCATTATATAGTGCAGAATGTTTACTATTAGTGTATAGATATTCCATCATTATACAGCACAGTATATTTATCATAGTACACACACGCATCATATTTAAACAGAGTAGTGTACCCATCCTGGTATATAAACTCACACCACAATACAGCACAGTGTACTCTCTACTTAGTATCATTATTAATTGCAGAATGCTCATTATCAGTGTTTGTGTGTATGTGTGTGTGTGTATATATATATATATATATATATATATATATATATATATATATATATATATATATATAAATTTACAAAAGTGTGGAAGAAAAACAAAGAGACCCAGAACCTGTCTTAATACAAAGACACAGGAATTTTATTCCGGTAATTTATATGTATATATATCTCGAATGACTTAGGGTCAACTAAAATCAGGCGTGGTGCAGACCCCTAAAGTTTAAATTTAATCCAGTATTATATAGATAAAGAGAAATGGTAGAGCTATATGAGATACCATTAAATAAAGTAGGGGATTTCAGCACTCAAAAATATATATAAAACCCATTTAATCCAATTCCTTAGAAATGTACGGCTGTAGGGTAGCACAGAATCCAAAAAATGAACTACACATGCACAGATTCAAACACATGCAACTAGTTTATTGCAAAAAGCTGCCAACACAGAAAATAAACAGCTTAAAATGCTTTTCATCTCTAAAATGCACCACTGCAGTGGATTTTTAAAAAGCACATACCAAGCAAAATGATATATTATCACACATATATTTGAACTAAATGCTGCAAACAGACTGGTTTAGAACATGTGATCTGCAGATATTTAACTAATAGAATACAACAACAAATCTTGTATCAATTCCTCTATGATAGTAACAGAACAAAGTCCTTAATAAAGACCATATGAGTCCTTTGATGGAGGAAATCTGATGTTATACTTTAGTAGCAATTTGTATCACTTTGTAATCCAGCTGAAATAAACCTTTTGGCAAACATATGTTCGTTAATTAGGGTTAACCGAGGTGAAAACGTCCTCTATTGTTAACTTGAACTTGGCAGTATTATTACTTGATAGCAGATAGAACATCTTACATTGGTGAAAAGCAGAAACAATATAGCAGACCTGTGTTAACGTACTGCAGCAAACATCCGGGAAAACAAAGTCACAGTATCATTGACGAACGGACCGGGACATGAGCCTCTGACATCCTTGTCTCACCTTTCACAACCGCGTCTCCCTGCTCACTGGGGACACAGATTAGCCGGTGTATGTTTTGCTTCTGTGTGTAAACTGTATCCAGACGGTTTATTAGAACCACTCGATTACCGCAAGATCCAGGCTTGCTTCTTTAGTTTGGTTTTTTGAAATTCCCGGGCAGGCTTTGGCCAGCTGCTTCATTCACAGGTGCAGTGATAGCTGTTTTCAAGAAAGTCGACGCGCGTTTCGCCCCATAATGCTGAGCGAAACAGGGGCCTCGTCAGGACTGTCCATCTCCTCCTAATTACAGCCTTTATTGCAGATCCAATGAACTGGGAGGTAGCACTTCAGCCAATCAAGTTCGCTATTTGCACGCACCCTCTTTTATTCTAAAGCTAAACATTCCTGTTTGTAGGTTCAATGATTATCTGTATTTTAAATTAGTACAAAAAGGTTTGCATTGAAAAGATTTAACATTTTCTATGTTTAGCAACCCCTATACAACAAACAACAAATTCGCATGTGAAAAAACCCTACGCACGTTGCAGCCCAATTAAACATTATTTCCTTGGTTACCATGTCTAGATGAATGTGCTTTACATAAATCCTATATTAACTTAAATTCTATAAATTTGAAATGACTTACAGGATAGCTACAAATGATTCTATGAAGGTGAGCTTTGACATAAACGATCCACAACTTTAAAAGCAAGCTGTATGAAAAAATGAATATCATAATTAATGACCTATTTGTAAAGATTATTTAACAGTTATTCAACTTCTCATTTATTTGATTTTTTCTCAAATTGCAGCAAAAAAAGAAAATTTTAACTTCTAAATACAAATCTCTATTTTAGAAAAGATGCATATTCTATCCTTTCATTTAGGCCTGACGGTGACACCGTATTCAGCATAAAGGTCCATCTTGCTTCCTTTTTTAACAAACAGTTATCCTCATCTCCACCTCTCCCATTTGTTATTCCTCTGTCAATCCCTATAAATTTTAAAGAAACAGTACTACTATTATGAACTTCCTTAAAGTGACGAGCCACACTTGTATCTCTCCCGTAGAGGATGTCATCTCTGTGCTCCTGTACCCTGTCCTTGAACAAACGTTTTGTTTTACCCACATAGAACAGGGGACAGGAGCACCCCAAGAGATAAACAACCCCCACTGAGTTACAGTTTGAAAAACATCTAATGGTATAATTTTTACCTGTATTGGCTGAAAATGTTTTACTTTTTTGCAAATAGGGACAATAGACACAATGCCCACAAGGAAAGCTTCCTTTCACTTGTTTTTTAGTTAACCAGTTTGTATCTGGTTCAGACCGAGTAAACCTGCTTCTGACTAATTTATCTTTAAGATTAGGAGATTTTTTTGCGGTCAATAGGGGTCTACTTCCTACCTTATCAGCTATTTTGTCATCTAAGGTTAAAAAATGCCAATTTTGAGATAAAATATTTCTTATACTTTGCCATTGGCAATTAAATGTAGTAATGAATCTGATGTTATTCTCAGTTTTTGTTTCTTTTTGGTTATATAGGAGATCTTGACGGTTCAATTTACTTACTTTATTTAAGGTTTTTTTGACTAGGTTGTGAGAATAACCTCTTTCAATGAAACGTTTACACATCTTTTCTGCATGATAGTTAAATTTAGTATTAGAAGAACAATTTCTTTTTAATCTCAAGAGTTGGCCATATGGGATGCCTTTTTTCAAGGGCTCTAGATGCCCACTTGAGGCTTCCAACAGATTGTTTGTTGCCGTGTCTTTACGATAATTTTCAGTTGAGATACGGCTTCCTTCTTTTTTAATACAGATGTCTAAAAAGGGTAATTCCTTATTGCTATAGGAGTAAGTTAAAAAAATGTTACGATCATTTTTATTTAACTCAGAAACAAAATCATGTAGGCAGGTCAGGGGGCCATCCCAAAGGATAAAGATGTCATCCACAAATCTAATCCATAGGGACACATGGGAGTCAAACGTCTCACTATATTGATCAAAGACATCTAACTCCCATGCTCCCAAATGGAGACACGCACAAGTTGGCGCGCATACTGCACCCATAGCTGTCCCCCTGACCTGCCTGTATACTGAGCCATCAAACTGAAAAACGTTGTTTTCAAGAATGAAATGAAGAAGTTTTATGACAAAGGCTGTATGCATGTTACTGTCTAAACCCCTACTTTCTAGAAAAAGTCTACAGGCACTAATTCCTTTCTCGTGTGGTATAGATGAATAAAGACTTTCTACGTCTAAAGAGACTAGGATAGTGTCAGGGGAAACAGTGAGGTCGTCTAACTTCCTTAAGAGGTCTGGAGTGTCTTTCACATATGAGGGAAGAGACAAAAGGAAGGGTCTCAGAAAGAAATCAACATATTGTCCAATGTGTTCACTGATGCCACCAATCCCAGACACAATAGGTCGCCCTGGGGGATGTGTCATATTTTTATGAATTTTAGGGATAATATAAAATGTTGGCATAACTGGACACACTGGATTCATAAATTTGAACTCGTCTGGAGAGATGAGACCTTCCATTTTGGCTTCTTGTAAAATTCTACTTAATTTTGATTTCATTTGGTTAATAGGATTTCTAGGGAGTTTCTCATATTGCAGTTTGTCTGATAACTGTCTTTTGACTTCGTTTAGATAGAAAGACTCGTCTAATAGAACCAAATTTCCGCCCTTGTCGGCTGGCTTAAAAATTACCCCTTTTGCAGAATTCAGCTCTTTTAAGGCTTGTCTCTGTTTAGCTGTTAGATTATCTGCCCATATCCAATCATCTGGCAATTTATGAATTTGTTTTTCTACAGCTTTTACAAACAGTGATACAGCTGGAACCTGTGCTATAGAGGGCATGAAAGTCGATTTCAGTTTCAAATTGGTTCTAAAAACAGAATTCAATCTGGTAGTGGATTCACTCTCTTCATTTTCTGTCAAGAATGATGTTAGAATTTTTAAAGTCTCTTCATCTTTTTGTTGCTCAGTGCGCTGAGACATTGTATAATGTAGCACTATTTTTCTGGCAAACAAGTGAAGGTCTTTAATTAGATCAAATTTGTTTAATTTATTTGTGGGACAAAAGGATAAACCTTTCTTTAATATTTCAATGTGAGTCAAATTCAAACTAAACGAAGAAAGATTAATTATCTGCAATTCATCTGTAGTTATATTTGGAACTAGTAACCCTGATAGGGTCGTCTGCGTGGTCTCCCTCTGCTCCTGTACCCTTGTCTCAAATTCTCTCCTCTCCCTCTCTGCTGTCGTTGGGGATATCTCCGCTCTACTAGGTTCAAATTTCTGTTCCCTCCACCTCTTCCTCCTACCCCCCCTCCTTCTTTTCCTCTTTGATCTGAACTCTGGGACCCTGGTGTTCCATCGTTTTTTGACGCCCTTTCTGAATCAGTTTCAATATCAGACATATCAGTACCTGAGTCATATGATCCTCTATCAAACTTATAAACATAAACCTTTTTATTAACATAATCCTCTTGATCTCTGTGTAATTTTCTACATTTCCTCAACTTAATATCTGCTTGCAATTTTGAAACATGTGTTTTCATTTCCTCATTCAATTTGCCAAAGTTGGGATCATTGTCAAATTTATTTACCACCTCCAAAGCTTTCTCAACATCATCTTTCAATTTTTCTAATCTTTTGTCATTCCTTTTTATAAGCATTTCAATCATACTTAGGGCACATGTTGATAGTTTCTCATTCCATTCATCCAGAAACTCCAAACCCCCTTCCTCCTCTCTTGCATTAAAGCCTGGGTCTAAGAATAATCGTAGACCTCTTGGCACAATCTTTTTTTCAACATAGTTGGCTAAACTAGAATTTTCAGCTCTAACTTTTACTTGTTTTGCTATGCAATTTTTATATTTTTTGAAGGCATTATACACATTTGTTTCCAAATCACCACTCTCTAAGTTAGTATTAGTTAGAGATTCTTTTAGCTCAGCTTCCCATAGTTCATCTGAGAGGGTAAAGGCCATGTTTAAATGGACTCTATACTCTCCCACAGTCAGTACATAAATGGGTTAATATTTAACAAACTTAATTGTTATTAGTTTCTCTATTCCACCGAATGGAGTTTATGTAGAATCCTCTATCTTACTCCTAAATACAAATAAATTTACAAAAGTGTGGAAGAAAAACAAAGAGACCCAGAACCTGTCTTAATACAAAGACACAGGAATTTTATTCCGGTAATTTATATGTATATATATCTCGAATGACTTAGGGTCAACTAAAATCAGGCGTGGTGCAGACCCCTAAAGTTTAAATTTAATCCAGTATTATATAGATAAAGAGAAATGGTAGAGCTATATGAGATACCATTAAATAAAGTAGGGGATTTCAGCACTCAAAAATATATATAAAACCCATTTAATCCAATTCCTTAGAAATGTACTGCTGTAGGGTAGCACAGAATCCAAAAAATGAACTACACATGCACAGATTCAAACACATGCAACTAGTTTATTGCAAGAAGCTGCCAACACAGAAAATAAACAGCTTAAAAGTTGTGGATCGTTTATGTCAAAGCTCACCTTCATAGAATCATTTGTAGCTATCCTGTAAGTCATTTCAAATTTATAGAATTTAAGTTAATATAGGATTTATGTAAAGCACATTCATCTAGACATGGTAGCCAAAGAAATAATGTTTAATTGGGTTGCAACGTGCGTAGGGTTTTTTCACATGCAAATTTGTTGTTTGTTGTATAGGGGTTGCTAAACATAGAAAATGTTCCATCTTTTCAATGCAAACCTTTTTGTACTAATTTAAAATACAGATAATCATTGAACCTACAAACAGGAATGTTTAGCTTTAGAATAAAAGAGGGTGCGTGCAAATAGCGAACTTGATTGGCTGAAGTGCTACCTCCCAGTTCATTGGATCTGCAATAAAGGCTGTAATTAGGAGGAGATGGACAGTCCTGACGAGGCCCCTGTTTCGCTCAGCATTATGGGGTGAAACGCGCGTCGACTTTCTTGAAAACAGCTATCACTGCACCTGTGAATGAAGCAGCTGGCCAAAGCTTGCCTGGGAATTTCAAAAAACCAAACTAAAGAAGCAAGCCTGGATCTTGCGGTAATCGAGTGGTTCTAATAAACCGCCTGGATACGGTTTACACACAGAAGCAAAACATACACCGGCTAATCTGTGTCCCCAGTGAGCAGGGAGACGCGGTTGTGAAAGGTGAGACAAGGATGTCAGAGGCTCATGTCCCGGTCCGTTCGTCAATGATACTGTGACTTTGTTTTCCCGGATGTTTGCTGCAGTACGTTAACACAGGTCTGCTATATTGTTTCTGCTTTTCACCAATGTAAGATGTTCTATCTGCTATCAAGTAATAATACTGCCAAGTTCAAGTTAACAATAGAGGACGTTTTCACCTCGGTTAACCCTAATTAACGAACATATGTTTGCCAAAAGGTTTATTTCAGCTGGATTACAAAGTGATACAAATTGCTAACATCAGATTTCCTCCATCAAAGGACTCATATGGTCTTTATTAAGGACTTTGTTCTGTTACTATCATAGAGGAATTGATACAAGATTTGTTGTTGTATTCTATTAGTTAAATATCTGCAGATCACATGTTCTAAACCAGTCTGTTTGCAGCATTTAGTTCAAATATATGTGTGATAATATATCATTTTGCTTGGTATGTGCTTTTTAAAAATCCACTGCAGTGGTGCATTTTAGAGATGAAAAGCATTTTAAGCTGTTTATTTTCTGTGTTGGCAGCTTCTTGCAATAAACTAGTTGCATGTGTTTGAATCTGTGCATGTGTAGTTCATTTTTTGGATTCTGTGCTACCCTACAGCCGTACATTTCTAAGGAATTGGATTAAATGGGTTTTATATATATTTTTGAGTGCTGAAATCCCCTACTTTATTTAATGGTATCTCATATAGCTCTACCATTTCTCTTTATCTATATAATACTGGATTAAATTTAAACTTTAGGGGTCTGCACCACGCCTGATTTTAGTTGACCCTAAGTCATTCGAGATATATATACATATAAATTACCGGAATAAAATTCCTGTGTCTTTGTATTAAGACAGGTTCTGGGTCTCTTTGTTTTTCTTCCACACTTTTGTAAATTTATTTGTATTTAGGAGTAAGATAGAGGATTCTACATAAACTCCATTCGGTGGAATAGAGAAACTAATAACAATTAAGTTTGTTAAATATTAACCCATTTATGTACTGACTGTGGGAGAGTATAGAGTCCATTTAAACATGGCCTTTACCCTCTCAGATGAACTATGGGAAGCTGAGCTAAAAGAATCTCTAACTAATACTAACTTAGAGAGTGGTGATTTGGAAACAAATGTGTATAATGCCTTCAAAAAATATAAAAATTGCATAGCAAAACAAGTAAAAGTTAGAGCTGAAAATTCTAGTTTAGCCAACTATGTTGAAAAAAAGATTGTGCCAAGAGGTCTACGATTATTCTTAGACCCAGGCTTTAATGCAAGAGAGGAGGAAGGGGGTTTGGAGTTTCTGGATGAATGGAATGAGAAACTATCAACATGTGCCCTAAGTATGATTGAAATGCTTATAAAAAGGAATGACAAAAGATTAGAAAAATTGAAAGATGATGTTGAGAAAGCTTTGGAGGTGGTAAATAAATTTGACAATGATCCCAACTTTGGCAAATTGAATGAGGAAATGAAAACACATATTTCAAAATTGCAAGCAGATATTAAGTTGAGGAAATGTAGAAAATTACACAGAGATCAAGAGGATTATGTTAATAAAAAGGTTTATGTTTATAAGTTTGATAGAGGATCATATGACTCAGGTACTGATATGTCTGATATTGAAACTGATTCAGAAAGGGCGTCAAAAAACGATGGAACACCAGGGTCCCAGAGTTCAGATCAAAGAGGAGAAGAAGGAGGGGGGGTAGGAGGAAGAGGTGGAGGGAACAGAAATTTGAACCTAGTAGAGCGGAGATATTCCCAACGACAGCAGAGAGGGAGAGGAGAGAATTTGAGACAAGGGTACAGGAGCAGAGGGAGACCACGCAGACGACCCTATCAGGGTTACTAGTTCCAAATATAACTACAGATGAATTGCAGATAATTAATCTTTCTTCGTTTAGTTTGAATTTGACTCACATTGAAATATTAAAGAAAGGTTTATCCTTTTGTCCCACAAATAAATTAAACAAATTTGATCTAATTAAAGACCTTCACTTGTTTGCCAGAAAAATAGTGCTACATTATACAATGTCTCAGCGCACTGAGCAACAAAAAGATGAAGAGACTTTAAAAATTCTAACATCATTCTTGACAGAAAATGAAGAGAGTGAATCCACTACCAGATTGAATTCTGTTTTTAGAACCAATTTGAAACTGAAATCGACTTTCATGCCCTCTATAGCACAGGTTCCAGCTGTATCACTGTTTGTAAAAGCTGTAGAAAAACAAATTCATAAATTGCCAGATGATTGGATATGGGCAGATAATCTAACAGCTAAACAGAGACAAGCCTTAAAAGAGCTGAATTCTGCAAAAGGGGTAATTTTTAAGCCAGCCGACAAGGGCGGAAATTTGGTTCTATTAGACGAGTCTTTCTATCTAAACGAAGTCAAAAGACAGTTATCAGACAAACTGCAATATGAGAAACTCCCTAGAAATCCTATTAACCAAATGAAATCAAAATTAAGTAGAATTTTACAAGAAGCCAAAATGGAAGGTCTCATCTCTCCAGACGAGTTCAAATTTATGAATCCAGTGTGTCCAGTTATGCCAACATTTTATATTATCCCTAAAATTCATAAAAATATGACACATCCCCCAGGGCGACCTATTGTGTCTGGGATTGGTGGCATCAGTGAACACATTGGACAATATGTTGATTTCTTTCTGAGACCCTTCCTTTTGTCTCTTCCCTCATATGTGAAAGACACTCCAGACCTCTTGAGGAAGTTAGACGACCTCACTGATTCCCCTGACACTATCCTAGTCTCTTTAGACGTAGAAAGTCTTTATTCATCTATACCACACGAGAAAGGAATTAGTGCCTGTAGACTTTTTCTAGAAAGTAGGGGTTTAGACAGTAACATGCATACAGCCTTTGTCATAAAACTTCTTCATTTCATTCTTGAAAACAACGTTTTTCAGTTTGATGGCTCAGTATACAGGCAGGTCAGGGGGACAGCTATGGGTGCAGTATGCGCGCCAACTTATGCGTGTCTCCATTTGGGAGCATGGGAGTTAGATGTCTTTGATCAATATAGTGAGACGTTTGACTCCCATGTGTCCCTATGGATTAGATTTGTGGATGACATCTTTATCCTTTGGGATGGCCCCCTGACCTGCCTACATGATTTTGTTTCTGAGTTAAATAAAAATGATCGTAACATTTTTTTAACTTACTCCTATAGCAATAAGGAATTACCCTTTTTAGACATCTGTATTAAAAAAGAAGGAAGCCGTATCTCAACTGAAAATTATCGTAAAGACACGGCAACAAACAATCTGTTGGAAGCCTCAAGTGGGCATCCAGAGCCCTTGAAAAAAGGCATCCCATATGGCCAACTCTTGAGATTAAAAAGAAATTGTTCTTCTAATACTAAATTTAACTATCATGCAGAAAAGATGTGTAAACGTTTCATTGAAAGAGGTTATTCTCACAACCTAGTCAAAAAAACCTTAAATAAAGTAAGTAAATTGAACCGTCAAGATCTCCTATATAACCAAAAAGAAACAAAAACTGAGAATAACATCAGATTCATTACTACATTTAATTGCCAATGGCAAAGTATAAGAAATATTTTATCTCAAAATTGGCATTTTTTAACCTTAGATGACAAAATAGCTGATAAGGTAGGAAGTAGACCCCTATTGACCGCAAAAAAATCTCCTAATCTTAAAGATAAATTAGTCAGAAGCAGGTTTACTCAGTCTGAACCAGATACAAACTGGTTAACTAAAAAACAAGTGAAAGGAAGCTTTCCTTGTGGGCATTGTGTCTATTGTCCCTATTTGCAAAAAAGTAAAACATTTTCAGCCAATACAGGTAAAAATTATACCATTAGATGTTTTTCAAACTGTAACTCAGTGGGGGTTGTTTATCTCTTGGGGTGCTCCTGTCCCCTGTTCTATGTGGGTAAAACAAAACGTTTGTTCAAGGACAGGGTACAGGAGCACAGAGATGACATCCTCTACGGGAGAGATACAAGTGTGGCTCGTCACTTTAAGGAAGTTCATAATAGTAGTACTGTTTCTTTAAAATTTATAGGGATTGACAGAGGAATAACAAATGGGAGAGGTGGAGATGAGGATAACTGTTTGTTAAAAAAGGAAGCAAGATGGACCTTTATGCTGAATACGGTGTCACCGTCAGGCCTAAATGAAAGGATAGAATATGCATCTTTTCTAAAATAGAGATTTGTATTTAGAAGTTAAAATTTTCTTTTTTTGCTGCAATTTGAGAAAAAATCAAATAAATGAGAAGTTGAATAACTGTTAAATAATCTTTACAAATAGGTCATTAATTATGATATTCATTTTTTCATACAGCTTGCTTTTAAAGTTGTGGATCGTTTATGTCAAAGCTCACCTTCATAGAATCATTTGTAGCTATCCTGTAAGTCATTTCAAATTTATAGAATTTAAGTTAATATAGGATTTATGTAAAGCACATTCATCTAGACATGGTAGCCAAAGAAATAATGTTTAATTGGGCTGCAACGTGCGTAGGGTTTTTTCACATGCGAATTTGTTGTTTGTTGTATAGGGGTTGCTAAACATAGAAAATGTTAAATCTTTTCAATGCAAACCTTTTTGTACTAATTTAAAATACAGATAATCATTGAACCTACAAACAGGAATGTTTAGCTTTAGAATAAAAGAGGGTGCGTGCAAATAGCGAACTTGATTGGCTGAAGTGCTACCTCCCAGTTCATTGGATCTGCAATAAAGGCTGTAATTAGGAGGAGATGGACAGTCCTGACGAGGCCCCTGTTTCGCTCAGCATTATGGGGTGAAACGCGCGTCGACTTTCTTGAAAACAGCTATCACTGCACCTGTGAATGAAGCAGCTGGCCAAAGCCTGCCCGGGAATTTCAAAAAACCAAACTAAAGAAGCAAGCCTGGATCTTGCGGTAATCGAGTGGTTCTAATAAACCGCCTGGATACGGTTTACACACAGAAGCAAAACATACACCGGCTAATCTGTGTCCCCAGTGAGCAGGGAGACGCGGTTGTGAAAGGTGAGACAAGGATGTCAGAGGCTCATGTCCCGGTCCGTTCGTCAATGATACTGTGACTTTGTTTTCCCGGATGTTTGCTGCAGTACGTTAACACAGGTCTGCTATATTGTTTCTGCTTTTCACCAATGTAAGATGTTCTATCTGCTATCAAGTAATAATACTGCCAAGTTCAAGTTAACAATAGAGGACGTTTTCACCTTGGTTAACCCTAATTAACGAACATATGTTTGCCAAAAGGTTTATTTCAGCTGGATTACAAAGTGATACAAATTGCTACTAAAGTATAACATCAGATTTCCTCCATCAAAGGACTCATATGGTCTTTATTAAGGACTTTGTTCTGTTACTATCATAGAGGAATTGATACAAGATTTGTTGTTGTATTCTATTAGTTAAATATCTGCAGATCACATGTTCTAAACCAGTCTGTTTGCAGCATTTAGTTCAAATATATGTGTGATAATATATAATTTTGCTTGGTATGTGCTTTTTAAAAATCCACTGCAGTGGTGCATTTTAGAGATGAAAAGCATTTTAAGCTGTTTATTTTCTGTGTTGGCAGCTTCTTGCAATAAACTAGTTGCATGTGTTTGAATCTGTGCATGTGTAGTTCATTTTTTGGATTCTGTGCTACCCTACAGCCGTACATTTCTAAGGAATTGGATTAAATGGGTTTTATATATATTTTTGAGTGCTGAAATCCCCTACTTTATTTAATGGTATCTCATATAGCTCTACCATTTCTCTTTATCTATATAATACTGGATTAAATATATATATATATATATATATATATATATATATATATATATATATATTGTATATACACACATACTCAAAATCAATGACCCTCTGTTGCTAGCCCAGTTTCAGTTCTACGGGGGGTAGGGAGGGTGCAAAGTACCCTCAATCTTCTATTATGTACTTTCATTGGGGAGGGTAAAAAGGTAAAAAGTACTACTCCCTACTTCTTTACCCACTCTGTAACTACTCCTCCACCCACCTTGTCCCCACCTATGGAACACCTGTAACTGCTTCTCCATTGACCCTGTCCCCACCCATAGAACACCAGAAACTGCTCCTACACACCCTGTCCCCACCATGGAACACCTGGTAGTACTCCTTCATCCACCCGTGGAACACCCACAACTCCTCCAACTTTGGCAGCATAACAGTAACTGATCTATGTTCTCTTTCCTGTATATTCCCAGTTCTCCTTTACAAGAATGTTTCCCACAAAAACAGGCCTTAGGGTGTATTCAGATCCTTTCTGTCAATCTCCAGGCTAGCTTTCGCTTCTAGATATAGATGTGCACATAGAGGACAACCCCTGAAAAAAAAATAGGACTTGGGAATGCTGAAATAATGATATGAATCATTCTGTAAGGAAAGAAATGGAAAAAAAAAAGATCTAGTACAATTTATAGTCATTTTTAAGCTTGTTTTCAGGTGACATAAAAACATAGGGTTTGACCTTTCAACACCTCAATCTGAATATGTCAGTAGTCATTATTGCATGAGAAATATTGTTTTTATGTCCTTTAAAGGGACAGTCTAGGCCAAAATAAACTTTCATGATTCAGATAGAGCATGTAATTTTAAACAATTTTCCAATTTACTTTTATCACCAATTTTGCTTTGTTCTCTTGGTATTCTTAGTTGAAAGCTTAACCTAGGAGGTTCATATGCTAATTTCTTAGACCTTGAAGCCCACCTCTTTCAGATTGCATTTTAACATTTTTTCACCACTAGAGGGTGTTAGTTCACATATTTCATATAGATAACACCGTGCTCGTGCACGTGAAGTAATCTGGGAGCAGGCACTGATTGGCTAGACTGCAAGTCTGTCAAAAGAACTAAAAAAAGGGGCAGTTTGCAGAGGCTTAGATACAAGATAATCACAGAGGTTAAAAGTATATTATTATAACTGTGTTGGTTATGCAAAACTGGGAAATGGGTAATAAAGGGATGATCTATCTTTTAAAACAATAAAAATTCTGGTGTAGACTGTCCCTTTAAGCATTATTTTACATAGAATAAAGTACTCCCTTTGTCTTATAGATGAACTCCTATTTTTATATCTCCTCACAGACTTTATCAAAACCCCAAATAAATAATGTTTGTTGCTTCTATTTTGCTCAGAGAGAAAACATTTTTTTCCTTGTTGTTTGCCAGCTTACAGATCAACTATAATTTGTCTGCTTGTCTATCATGTATAAATGGCACCTTTTCTAAAGTAAATCTCTAAGATTGCAGAGATGTCTGGAAAGGCTTTGCCGTCTGAAAACATAAACAGACAATGCCCTCATTGCACTGTGATACTATAAGCATTTTTGTCTCATAATACTCCTTGTATTTATACCTAACAAATGAAAATATTTTTGTTTTGCAGCCTTGTGTCCCTCATTAGAGGCCAAGTGGTGACCATAGATGGCACTCCACTAGTTGGTGTCAACGTGTCTTTTGTAAAATATCCCAAATATGGATACACAATAACCCGCCAGGATGGCACGTAAGTATTCTTTGTTTTTGTGATCCACATAACAATGGATTTTAACTTAAGATGTGGGCAAAACTTTTATGTCTGAAAGCAATTTTTAAACACACAAACAACTTTCCACATATTTTATCCTTTGTTTGCTGCTAAGACTTATTTTACTGCCCTTCAAGACAGATGGCATTTGCAATTTTTTTTTAATGTATTCCTTTTTTTGTTGAGCAAGTAATTTAAACTTTTAAAATACATACGGCTAGATTTAGAGTTTGGCGTTAGCCGTCAAAAGTAGCGTTAAGGGGTCCTAACGCTGCTTTTTACCACCCGCTGGTATTTAGAGTCAGGCAGGAAAGGGTCTACCGCTCACTTTCTTTCCGCGACTCCAGGCTACCGCAGATCCCCTTACGTCAATTGTGTATCCTATCTTTTCAATGGGATTTGCCTAACGCTGGTATTTGGAGTCTTGGAAGAAGTGAGCGGTAGACCCTCTACCGACAAGACTCCTACCGCCAAAAAAAGTCAGTAGTTAAGAGCTTTATGGGCTAACACCGAAACATAAAGTTCTTAACTACTATGCTATTAAGTACACTAACACCCATAAACTACCTATGTACCCCTAAACCGAGGCCCCCCCACATTGCAAACCCTCTAATAAAAAAATGTAACCCCTAATCTGCCGACCGGACACCGCCGCCACCTACATTATAGCTATGAACCCCTAATCTGCTGCCCCTAACATCGCCGACACCTACATTATATTTATTAACCCCTAATCACCCCCCCCCAACGTCGCTGGTACCTACCTACCTACAATTATTAACCCCTAATCTGCCAACCGGACCTCGCAGCCACTATAATAAATGTATTAACCCCTAAACCGCCGCACTCCCGCCTCGCAAACACTATAATAAATTGTATTAACCCCTAATCTGCCCTCCCTAACATCGCCGCCACCTACCTACAATTATTAACCCCTAATCTCCTGCCACCAACGTCGCCGCTACTATAATAAAGTTATTAACCCCTAAACCTAAGTCTAACCCTAACCCTAACACCCCCCTAACATAAATATAATTTAAATAAAACAAAATAATATTCCTATAATTAAATAAATTAATCCTATTTAAAACTAAATACTTACCTATATAATAAACCCTAATATAGCTACAATATAACTAATAGTTACATTGTAGCTATTTTAGGATTTATATTTATTTTACAGGCAACTTTTTATTTATTTTAACTAGGTACAATACTTATTAAATAGTTAATAACTATTTAATAGCTATCTAGTTAAAATAATTACAAAATTACCTGTGAAATAAATCCTAACCTAAGTTACAATTAAACCACACTACACTCATCATCAATCATTAAATTAATTAAATAAATGAACTACAATTACCTACAATTAAATTTAATTAAATAAACTAATCTATAATACAAAAAAAACAAACACTAAATTACAGAAAATAAAAAAATATTACAAGTTTAAACTAATTACACCTAATCTAAGCCCCCTAATAAAATAAAAAAGCCCCCCAAAATAATAAAATGCCCTACCCTATTCTAAATTACAAAAGTAATCAGCTCTTTTACCAGCCCTTAAAAGGGCTTTTTGCGGGGCATTGCCCCAAAGTAATCAGCTCTTTTACCTGTAAAAAAAAAATACAACCCCCCAACATTAAAACCCACCACCCACATACCCCTACTCTAACCCTACCAAACCCCCCTTAAAAAAACCTAACACTAACCCCCTGAAGATCTCCCTACCTTGAGTCGTCTTCACCCAACCGGGCCGAAATCTTCATCCAAGGTGCGCAGAAGAGGTCCTTCATCCGGTAGAAGTCTTCATCCAGGTGGCGTTAGGGGTGTTTAGACTCAGGGTTCATGTTAGGGTGTTAGGTGTAGACTTAGAAAGTGTTTCCCCATAGGAAACAATGGGGCTGCTTTAGGAGCTGAACGCTGCTTTTTTTGCAGGTGTTAGGTTTTTTTGCAGCCAGCTCAGCCCCATTGTTTCCTATGGGGATATCGTGCACGAGCACGTTTTTCCAGCTTACCGCTACCGTAGGCAACGCTGGTATTGAGAGTTGAAGTGGAGCTAAATTATGCTCAACGCTCCCTTTTCTGAGCCTAACGCAGCCACTCAGACAACTCTAAATACCAGCGTTGTCTTAAGGGTGCGCTGGAAAAAAAGCAGCGTTAGCACCGCAGGTCTTTACCGTCAAAACTCTAAATCTAGGCGATAGTTTTATAAGTTGCCATGACCTGTTACTAATAGTTCCCTATAATTTTGATGTAATTTTCTTTTTTTGTTTATTTCACTACCTTGCTGAACCTTCAGGTATAAAAAGAAATGGCAGATTTTAATTACAGGGGAGTAAATGTATTTAAACACTATATTTAATGGAATTCAATTGCATAAAAAAATTGAAACATACAGTATAAATATATAAAAAAAGGGAAGCGGGTTTAGATAAAAAATATCCAAAAGTTTAGAGGGATATGGCTGCGCCTCACTGGATGGATAGAAGGATGCTTAGAGGGATATGGCTGCAGCTCATTGACAAGGCCCAAAGGAAGCCGAAGCAATTATCTGGGGTTGCCATTTTTCCTTGTTCAGAGTAGATTTGCCTGGTATTTTGGTGCCGGACTGACCTAGGAGGGATCAGATTGATATACTTCAGGAAAGTTTTCCTCTGTGAAAAGCACAATAAGGCTTAAAGAAGCTACTCCCAAGTGGTAACTGGGCCATAGAACAAGCCACTGAGCTGTTGTTAGTTCCTGGCAGACTGCTTCTCTTTCTGTATGTATCCAAGAGATTTAAAAAAAAAAAGAAGAAATGTAAGGGATGTTGCTTTAGGTCACTAATCATCTACATAGCTCAGTTTAGTGTTACAGCCAGTTGCATTGGACACCAGTGGGAAGTCAAGAGGGTTAAGGTAGTGAGAGTATACTAAAATGTGAGAGTTAAGTTGTAGATACAGTGATGTCGCTGGGGACACCGCCAATATAATAGCTGACCCCCTTTGCTCCTCAACTGTGATTGTCATTACATATTTCCACCACCTCTCTGTGCAGAATTCCCCAGCTCTGCCCATCCCCCTACACACTCAGTGCCTGACCACACCCAGTGAACATCCAGTCCTGCCCCAACTGTCACAATCCTACCCACAAAACACCAGTGGGGTTCTGGGAAGTGCTCCTCCCTATTATCAAATCCTGGAGATGCCACTGGGTATATAGAGTTGTGCTTTTAGTTTTTGTGCTACTCTAGGCATTGGGAAATCTGCTGCCCCTTGAAACTTCCTACCCCCAACAATTTTAGCTCATATTTTGCTCATATATTTCTTACAGCTAGAAACCATGGACACATGTATGCATCAGGCCCCCAACAATCAGGTGTCACTGATTTGTAATAAAATAAATAAATACAGCTGTAGAGCATATGGACAGGAAGGCATACCATAGAGCTAACTCTCAAAATGTGCTGCCAGCACCGCCCCCCAAATTCTGTAGCCCTAGGCACTGTCCACCTATGCCAAAATCTGCCTCTGTATAGATACATTACTTAATAATAATGGGTCCAAACATGTCTAGAGTTCTGTGTTGAGTTGAAGAGCCCATCTCTCTGTAAGGACAAAAATCAAGGTTTGTACAGAAATACACACAATCTTTATGAAAATATCAACACACCAAAATAAAAATAAAAATACAGAAACACTGTGATTTGTCAAGTTCCTGAAGTCATATAGTGATATATTCTGGCTAGGTTGAGACACCTTGTTTTGTAGTTTACTAATTAAATATATATTTTTTCTCAAATTATATAATTCACAATTTTTGCTCAATCTATAAACTTTGGTCGCCAATAACAAATCTGGGACTCAAATTCTGGTTTAATATAAATTAAAATAACAAAACCGGTGTCAAATTTTACTAAAGATTAAATTACAAAGAATTAGAAATCCATATATATTTTTTAATCAAATTCTAAGACAGGTATTTTAATAACATTTAATAGCTTCACGTTTGACCTTTATTAAAGCAAGTTCCCTGTGTATAAAATCATTGTGTTCAGTTATGTATTACTTAGAGGAAATAAACTGAGAGATAGGAGAAATAAACAACACTTCTAGATGCCTCTGACAATTTATTAGAATTTGTGTAAAAATTATGTTTAATGCCATAAATATATAGAGAAAGATATTTACCAAACACTCCCAAACTATGCAGTGAACGAGTTGATGTTGCCTGGCTGCAAAGAGGGGTTGTCAGTGGAAGGCGGAGCTGCCTGTCTACTTGTCTGGGCTTAGAACAATACAACTGATAATGTATTCAAAATATATATTTTGTTAAATCAACTTAGTGAAATCACTGTAGTTTCTTTTGTGATGCACTGCTGTTATTAGAAATTACACAGAAACATAGCAATTGGCAGCAGATAATGATTACTTGGCTGAGCTATTCCACTTATTCAATTTCACAAGCTAAGTACGCATTGAAAAAGAACCAAAAATTAAGAAACGTAGTTGTATTTTTTTGACCACATAGAGAGTTGCATTTGCATTTAAAGTATTTGAGAGAGACTGTAAATGCTGTTTAACCCTTCTGGCTGCTAGAAAGGTCTTCAATGAACTGAACAGGAAAAAACATTTTTTTTTCCTATATGTATTTTTATATCATAAAGCTGTGCACATCTGTTATAAATAAGATATATTTAGTTTAATAATTAGCCTTAAATCCTGCCATTTAACCGATAGAAGTCAGTATTTGAAGTTTTAGAGACTGGTGATTTATATGTTATTTTTAAAAATACTCATTTACAGAACGTGTGCTAGAAATGTGAATAAGCCTTTTGTAGAACTATACCAGTAATGGTAGGTAAGTGCCAAAGCTAAATGAAATGAAGGTAGAGGTGAATAAAAGCCTTTGCCAAGACTTAAGAAAAATTTGAAAGACCTTTATACCAAGTACTGCTGTGAGAAATATATTGAAATTGTAGTATACATGTTGAAAGTAAGCAAAAAAGACCAATGGGCCTATTTATTAATGTGCTAGCGGAAATGATCCGATATTGCGGATCATGTCCGCCGCACATCGATAAATGCATTTATCATTGCACCAGCAGTTCTTTTGAACTGCTGGTGCAACACCCCCCCCCCCTGCAGATTCGCGGCCGCCAGCAGGGGTTGTCAATCAACCCGATTGTATTGGCTCGGGTTGATTTTAGGCGATGTCTGTCCGCCACCTTTAGACCACTGCTTCATAACTTGTGTTTCTGGTGAGCCAGAAACATGGGGCTTCCAGCCCCATACGGAGCTTGATAAGTATGCTCCCAAGTGGATACCTTGTACAAATGTTTAATGAAGGCAAATCTAAGAAGCTGCAATTACCTATACCTGAATGAACAGATCCTTCATCTAATCACAAAGCAAATTCAGGGCCAGATTACAAGTGGTGCTTGCCCGCAAACACTGATGGAAGTGAACTTTTCAATTTGGTTGGTTAGCGTGCATGTTCAAAGTTGAAATTAATTGTTTGAGCACTAACTTTAGGACTTCGGATATCGCGGCCGTGTTAGCTTCTTTTCCCCATAGACTTTAATGGAATGCGCTTTAAAAACATAAACCTAACACTTGCGTACTAATCCAACACCCCATAAGACATATAGCTCTAAACCTGAAGGTAGTTATGAATATCTTACATTCCAATGTTCTTTTAACAGAAGAAAATGTCCTTTTAATTATATTATATATATATATAATGTTTTTGTAAAATATATATCTATAGTACCTATATATCCATATGAATATATACAGGTATAGATGTATGCATAGACAGCAATATATATTTAAAAATACAAAGAACCTTTTCTACTCTGTGAAGAACATTGGAATGTAAAATATTTTCATTAACTACACATTAAAAAACATTAAAAATATTAATTATTATTATTCACACAATCACAGTTTAAAGCAGCATATGTATTACATGAACCAATCATTAACAGACACATTTTTAAAGGTAAATCTACATTTATTTTTGTGGCGAAAACAAGCAAAATGATAGAAAAGATACAAAAAGGGAAAATGGAGGCATACATATATACAGACCCATTTTCCTAACAAATATGCAACCTGAATTAGAACTGAAACATCTAGATATGCCTATTTTCTAATAAAGAGGAACACATTGGAAATAACCAGCAAACCAGATAACCCCCTGCAGGGCCACTCTGTATGGGTAAGCGTAAAGAGTAGGGTTTACTCTATAAGAGTCAGCTACAACATTATTCAGTGCCTGGATCCTACAATAGTGAGTGTACTGAGTGTACTGCAAGTGGTCAAATCTTTCATCATCTTATACAGATCACAAACACTACAGCTCAGGATCATTAAATACAGTAGAACTGCATATTCAGCAAATGCATAATAAAAAGACAATGCAATAGCACTTACTTTTTTTCTGACAAATCTCAAAATTTACTTAAATTTACCCGCCCCATCCATGATGTGACTGCCATAAGCCAATCACAGACTCACATATGTATACACTGTGAACTCTTGCACATGCTCAGTAGTAGATGTTGGCTCAGAAAGTGTATATATAAAAAGTAAATTTGATAATGGAAGTAAATTAGAAAGTCTCTTAAAACTGTATGCCCTATTTGAATATTGAAAGTTTAATTTTGACTAATGTCCTTTTAAAGAGCTATTACAGTGTCTATGTATTTTTAAATACATATTCCTATATATATATTTGTGTATGTCTATACCTATATGTATATGTATATATATATATATATATATATATATATATATATATATATATATATATATATACAGTATAAAATATAGAGTAATATATATACTGTATATATATATATATATATATATATATATATATATATATATAAATATTGTACTACAATTCAATCAGATACATGTAAAATATGTATTTATGAATAAATAGAACATATTCTTCTATGTGAAGTACATTGGCATGGGAACTATTCATATTTACATGTCAGGTTAGCGCACTTAAAAGGATACTTAAGTCAAAATCGAACTTTCATCATTCAGATAGAGCATACAATTTTAAAAAAACTTTCCAATTTGCTTTCTTTAACAAAATATTCACAGCATTTTTATATTTACCCTTGTTGAGTCACCAGCTCCTACTTAGCATGTGCAACAATTCACAGAACATATGTATATGCATTTGTGATTGGCTGATGGCTGTCAAATGATACAAGAGTAGTGGAAATAGACATAATTTTGA